>NW_007055580.1:58097-77773 GCF_000164805.1 Carlito syrichta | reverse complement strand
CTCCCCCCCATCGACTGAATTATATTCCAACTGTGACATCGAATATGCAATAGTAATTGTATCCACCTCCCCTGAGCCTGCGGCTGTTTGTCTGCTCGCCCCTTTGCTGGTCGTTCATTCATAAACGTCTATTGAGCAACGACTGTGTGCCAGACACGGGCTAGAGGTCGAGAGACGAACTTGAGAGCCCTGGGACGCAGCACGTTCTCCCTAGCGCGAGCATGGAGACATGAGAGGGGCACGCAGCCCGGCCAGGCGTGACATGTGTGGCTTCTTGGACGGCTGCGCGATTGAGAGGTCACGTGTGCCCGCGCACCGGGGCCCCCTCAGCCGTGGGTGGCCAGTCTCCTCAAAGGTGACTGCTGATCCGGTGGCCTGGACACACAAGTGCATGCTGTGGCCAGGGAGGGCTTCCCGGCGGGCTGCCCGGGTGCGTCCTCAGGTGTCCTGGCTTCTGACGCCTCCCGGGTGACAAACTGGTCGTCACCAGCCATGTGTTTCCCTGTGTGCGTCCTGGTGCTGGGTGTGGCACGAGCCCCACCTCTGGCCTCAATGGCACCAGGCAGTGGGCACGGTATCAGTCCGGGCAGCGTGCTGTCAGTGGGGTGCAGTTCCTTGGGCCGGTGTGTCCACACTACCCGATGACACCTTCTGTGACCAGTGAGGGTCCCCGTGGGATAGCGCTGCACTCCCCAGGGCTCCCACCACGCTGGGGCTCTCCCAGGACACCCGGGAACTTGAGAGCCCTGGGACACAGCACATTCTCTCTGTGCGAGAGCATAGAGACATGAGAGGGACACGCAGCCCGGCCAGGCGTGACGTGTGTGGCTTCATAAATCCTTGTGACACAGCGAGTGCAAAGCAGTGTCCCCTCCACCCCTGCTGAGGAAGGCACCATCCCCCAGTGGACAGCAGGTCCCCACCCTCGTCTCACGCTCCCATGGTTACTTCCCCAGCCACCCAGCTCCTTGCCACCTTGGGCTTCTCTGCCCGCTCGAGGGCCCACGGCAGGAGTCTGGCGGCGCACCCCTGCTGACTCGCAGGCGGCTGAAGAGAATAGCTCCCAGATTTGAAACTGTCAGGGATCAGGGTGTGCAAGCAGGCTTAGGATTTAGGGCAGGAGCCGGGCCCAGTGGCCCAGCCTATAATCCCGCAATCTGGGAGGCCGAGGTGAGTGGATTGCCTGAGCCCGTGGGTTCAAGACCCGCCTGGGCAACTTGGCGAGACCTCGTCTCTACAATAAATCAAAAAAATGAGCCGAGCGTGGTAGCGCATGCCTGCAGTTCCGGCTACTTGGAAGGCTGAGGTGGAAGGATTGCCGGAGCCCAGCAGGTCAAGTGCCACTGCACTCCAGTCTGGGCAACAGAGTGAGACTCCAACTAAAAAAAAAAAAACAATTAGAATTTAGGGTAGGGCAGGCACTGCTGAGAGCCAGCCCCGGACAGGGTGCCCGGGAGCCATAAGGACTGTGGGCGAGGGCCGGATCAGGAAATGGAGCCTTGGCAGACTCCTGCCATCACTGGGGCTGAGCCCAGCAAAACCCTTCAGGTCACGCTTGTTTACCTGAGGCCAGCTCCTGGAGCACAGGAATGAGCTTTTGGTACCCTTGAACCTACAACCCTTTTCTTTTTGAGTGGGGGTGTTGCCAGACACTGCTTACTCACCCCCGTTATCTGTGATGACCACACCTAGGTCACAAGCTCTGTTTGGGTTGAACGTGTGTGTCCCAGCTTCCATCTGAATGTGCCCTTCTCCCTGTTGTGTTGCTCACCCCATAGGTTCCATCCACACCTGAAATGTCGTTGTCGTCCACCTAGTTCTGGGGTAGAATCTGTCAGCACTTGGACTTGGGGAACACTTCCGTGCTGATATATGTCTCTACCGAAACCTTCTTTGGTTGTTTAATTGATTGATTGAGTCAGAGTCTTACTCCGTCACCCAGGCTGGAGTGCAGTGGCACACTCAGCCACTCCAGCGTCAACCTACTGGGCTCTGGCGATCCTTCCAAGCAGCTGGAACTACAGGCGTGCGAAACGATGCCTGGCTAATTTTGTAATGTATTGTAGAGAGGTCTCGCCAAGTGACCCTGACTGGTCTCGAACCCGTGGGCTCAGGCAGTCCACTTGCCTGGGTCTCCCAAAGTGCTGCTGGGATGGATGACAGGCTGAGCCATCGAGCCCAGCCTACCGAAGCCTTCTTAAGAAGCATCCTTGCAGACAAGCTGATCCCAGTGGCATCTGACACTCCCAGAGTCCCAGCCAATGCTCCCCCTTCCGGTGGTTGGTAGCCTGCATTTCCACATGGGGAAGGCCATTTTCTATGGAAGTGCTCAATCCCTGTGAAAAAGGCCTAGGGTACAAACAGGGACCAAAAAACCCCTGCAATTGTGGCTCAGCCTGTAATCCCGCACCTTTGGGAGGCTGAGGCGAGTGGATTGCCTGAGCCCGCGGGTTCGAGACCCGCCTGGGCAGGCGAGACCTCATCTCTACAATAAATCAAAAAATCAACCGGGCGTGGTAGCGCATGCCTGTAATTCCGGCTACTCGGAAGGCTGAGGCGGAAGGATCGCCGGAGGCCAGCAGGTCGAGGCTGCGGTGGCCGGGAGCGGCCACTGCACTCCAGTCTGGGCGACAGAGCGAGACTCCAACTCAAAAAAAAAAAAAAAATTGTGTATTTATTCTTCCGTGTTTAAACTTCAGTCACCTTCAAAGTTCTCTCCATTGGATGCAATACACCTTTCTAGATGCTTTTTCCACTGCTCAAAACAATTTTTGAACTCATTCACTTTGATACCTTTTAGTGCTTCTGCCTTTTTTATTTCTCCTCCTCCACATTGGCAAAACATTTCCCTGTGAGGACTTTTTTCATCCTAGGAAGCAAACCAAAAGTTGCTGGGGGTGAGATTGGGTGAACAGGGAGGGTGGGGCATGGGGGGGCCATGCCATTTTTGGTCAAAACTTGCTGACCACTCAGTGCGGTGTGGCAGTTGCCCTCGTAAATCACTCATCAGGAAACGGGCAAATGCATTGGAAGAATCTCCAAAAAGAAAAAATTCACTGAAGCCAAGTGCAACCTCTCCCAACAACGCTAGCTGGTACCATGATGCCGATGGGTTCCTAGAACACTTTACTCAGCAGAGGCAGCCTGGACCACAAGAGGCCTGCCCTCCCAAAGGTCATTCCAGTGTTTTGGGGTCCCCCCCCCATCTACAACTCGTGTCTTGTGTAAAACTGAGTGTGAGTTCTCGAGAGCAGGAAGAGAAAGGTGGACAGGTGCCCCCGGGAGATAGGCGAGGGGAGGGCACGGTCAGCCCGGCTGCTGGGGACCCCTGCCCAGGGCCCCGGCTCTGGGCACAGGGACCTGGCCTGCCTGCCACAACCAGGATCTGTGTCCACACGACCAGCCCTGCCTGACCCCTGTGAGGAACCGTTCGCGTCACTGCGGGCAAGGTGGCCATCACTCCGATGGCTTTTTCTTTTTCCTTTTCTCCTGTTTCCCTTCTGGTGTTTGGTATCTACTTGGCGTCACAGGTACTTATCTGGTCTTTCTTTAAAATCTTAGGGGAAATTCCATTGAGTTGAGAATCCCCCAAGCCCGATGGTCCAATTTCTCAGAAGACGCTCCTTGTGGAAAGGCTGTGGGTGGGACACACCGATTTAGCATATTTCTGCTAAAAATATGACTCTGTCCTGAGAAACTGGTTTCAAAGATTTGAGGGAAAATTGCTTTTAGATTTCAGAGAAAGAAGTAGCGTGCATTTCTGCCTCCCCTCGCCCTTTAAAAATCTGATAACCCTTTAATTTTAATCAGGTTGACATTCTGTGGTAAACTTGTGGTTAACCTGTTCATGCCCCAGAGCTCATCATCAACTAAGACTCCCAGAGTGAGAAAATCACCAGCATCCAACATTTCATGTGCTGAAGTGTTTGAGATCCCAACACATGACCGTTTAGAGACAGACGCTCAGAGGGATAGTTTTAGTTCCCTGCCTCCTTTTCTCTCCCGAGAGAAAATAGCTGGTTCTTCCACCCTACTTGTTTGTGTGTGTGTGTGTGTGTGTGTGTGTGTGTGTGTGTGTGTGTGTGTGTGTGTGTGACAAGTGTTGCGTTGGCCAGGCGCAGTGGCTCACACCTATAATCCCAGCACTTTGAGAGGCCAGGGTGGGAGGGCTGCTTGAGACCAGGAGTTTAAGACCAACCTGGGTAACAAAGCGAGACCTCCTCTCTACACATAAATAAATAAATAACAAAATTTAGCTGGGTTGTGGCGTCATGAGCCTACAGTCCCAGCTGCCCAGGAGGCTGAGGAGGGAGGATCTCCAGGAGATCAAGGCTGTGAGGGGCGCCGTGATGGGACCACTGCACGCCTGCCTTGGCGGCAGAGCGAGACTTTGACTCAAAAAAAGACGTTGAGTAAGGAGCTGTTGTCTTACCCTGAGAATCACTCATTCTCAGGTTGTAGAAACTATTCGACCCAGCCAGGGACAGCCAGGCCTCAGAAGCTGTGCGTCAGATGATGTGTTCAGTTGCCCTGGGATCTTTCCAGAGCCCAAGGCCACCCTCTCCCACCCCAGGGAATCCAGCCCCTTCTCTTTGATGACAGTAGTTCCCCTTAAATTCCCCCAAGTCCTGCAACTAGCACTGTGCTTCTACCACATTTGCTTAGTGTTTACACTTGCTGAGGGCAACAGCGAAGGTGGACATTTGTCGGAATGATTAAATGAATGGGTGACATCACCGATGCCAGAACGCCCATGTGGTATCCATCCGTGCCCGCCACTGCGCACTCAAAGGGAGCTACCCCGCCCAGCAAGCCAAGAGCGGGCAGAGGGCGGGAGAGAGGGGAAGTCCCTGTCTCTTCTCTTCTATGTTTTGCTCTATCTTATTTTTTCTTCTGGCTACATGCATATAAAAAATGCCGTATCCCTGTAATTATGCCATTTTATTGTTTATGTTTTTAAATTTTATTTTGACTATTATTTTGTAGAGATGGGGTCTCACAATGTTGTCCAGGCTGGTCTTGAACCCCTGGGCACCAGTGATCCTCCCGCCTCGGCCTCCCTGAGTGCTGGGATCGCAGGCGTGAGCCACTGTGCCCGGCCCAATTATGCCATTTTAAACATCTTCCTACCACCTTCTCTAGGAAAATGTTCTAGCATTCATCCTTCTGCTGAATTCGAATGCCAAGGGTTGACAGGTAAAATTGGGAATCAGACCTTCCCACTGTGAATGGGCCATTGAGTTGGGGGAGAGAGGTTGTCTTCCTCTGATGCATTTCCACAACTTTTCCTTCCACAGGTGAAGGGAAAAGGTCCCAAATGTATCGATTTATTCAGAAGAAGCCGTAGAACGGAATTAGTTGTCTGGATTTGGTAGGTTGGGAGAAAAACTCATTTGTTTTCTTTTTTAATTTTTTTTTAATTTATTTTGAGACAAAGTCTCACTCTGTTGCCCAGGCTGGAGTGCAGTGGCACGATCACGGCTCACCACAGCCGCAACATCCTGGGCTCAGGTGACCCTCCCATCTCAGCCTCCCCGGTAGCTGGGACTACAGGTACATGCCACATGCCTGACTATTTTATTTTTCTTTAGAGACAAGGTCTCAATATGTTGCCCAGGCTGGTCTGGAACTTCTGGGCTCAAGCGATCCTCCCACCTCAGTCTCCCAAAGTGCTGGGATTACAGGCGGGAGCCACCATGGCCTGCTCTTTTAATTAATTAATTAATTTTATTTTTATTTTTATTTATTTTTTTTGAGTTAGAGTCTCACTCTGCCACACCTCAGCCTTCCAAGTAGCCAGAACTACAGGCATGTGCAACCACACCCAGCTACTTTTTTTGATTTATTGTAGAGACGAGGTCTAGCCAAGTTGCCCGGGCTGGTCTCAAACCCGCAGACTCAGGTCATCCACTCGCCTCAGCCTCCCAAAGTGCTGGAATGACAGGCTGAGCCACCGAGCCTAACCTTATAGCCTTTGTCTTCTATTGGGCTGTTTACTTTGTACTTATGAGTTTGTAAGAGTTCTTTATGTATTATGGATACTAAGCCTTTGGATAATGATAGATACCCAGATTTTCTAAGTAAACATCATTATTTATGAGTGACAATTTTATTTCTTCGTATCCTTTCCGTAGTCCTCTTACTTCTTTTGCTTGTTTTATTGCCATTAGCTAGGGCATCCAATACAGTATCAACTACATACTGAACTACAAGTAGGGCTTTTACGTATCATGCAAGCGTTGTTTGCTGTTACGTTTTCAGTGTCCCCCTTCATTGGGTAAGGAAGCTCCCTTCTGTTTCTACTACCTTAAAGGATTTTTTAAAATTATTATTACTATTATTATTATTTTATTTTTTTTGAGTTGGAGTCTCACTCTGTCGCCCAGATTGGAGTGCAGTGGCCACTCCTGGCCACCGCAGCCTCGACCTGCTGAGCTCTGGCGATCCTTCTGCCTCAGTCTTCCAAGTAGCTGGAACTACAGGCGTGCGCTACCACACCTGGCTAATTTTTTGATTCTATTGTAGAGATGAGGTCTCGCCAAGTTGCCCAGGCGGGTCTCAGACCCGCAGGCTCAGGCAATCCACTCATCTCAGCCTCTCAAAGAGCAGGATTACAGGCCGAGCCACTGAGCCCAGCTAAAAACTTAATGTATATTCTTTTTGGATTTTGTTTTTAATTTCAATAGCTTTAGGGATACAAATGGCTTTTGGTTACATGGATACATTGTATATGGTGGGAAGTCTGGACTTTAAGTGTGTCCATCACCCCCACTGGTGCATATTGTACCCGACAGGTAACCATCTGTATGCCTTTGGTGACCCATAGCCTCGCTCCCATTGATAAGTGAGAATGTGTGGTATTTGTTTTTGCATTGCTTCACTTCGGATGATGCTCTGCAATTCCGCCCACCCACCTTGCTACAAAAGACTCGGTTTCATTCCTTTCTATGGCTGAATAGCATTCTATGGTGTATCTATACCACAGTTTCATTATCCACTGATTGGTTGATGGGCATTTAGGCTGATTCCACATCTTTGCAGTTGTGAATTGTGCTGCGATGAATAGACGAGTGCAGATGTCTTTTTTCGTTACCGACCACTTTTCCTCTGGATAGATATCAAGCAGTGGGATTGCTGGATCCAATGGTTGATGTACTTTTAGTCTTTTGAGAAATCTTTTTATCGATTTCCAGAGAGGTTGCCCCAATTTACACTCCCACCCACAATGTGTAAATGCTCCCTTTTCACTGCAGCAGTGCCAGCATTTATATTTTTTGATTTTTTAATAATGACCATTCTGACTGGTGTAAGGTGGAATCTCACTGTGGTTTTCATTTGCGTTTCCCTGGTGATAAGTGGTGTTGAGTATTTTTTCATATGTTTACAGGCCATTTGTATATCTTCTTTTGAGAGATGTCTGTTCATGTTGATTGCCCACTTGTTTTTAGATTAGAAAACATCGTTTATTTAGAAAGCAAATTGGAGGGAGGGGGAGGGAGAGAGAGAGAGGATTCACTTGCCCTAAGGGAGGGGAGAGGGCCAAAGCTTAAGAAGACATGGCCTGGCCACAGCTCAAAGAGCACACATGGTCATCCCATAGCTTAGAAAGGCAATGGCTATTTCCCACTTTTTAATGGGGTTATTTGCTTTTTGCTTGCTGATTTGTTTGAGACCTTTGTAGATTCTGGATATTAGTTCTTTATCACAGTTTGCAAGTTATCTTCCCATTCTGTAGTTTGTCTATTTACTCTATTGAGGATTTCTTTTGCTGTGCAGAAGCCTTTTAATGATGAGGTCCTCCTTATTTGTTTTTGTTTTTGTTGCATTTGCTTTGGGGGGTTTAGCCACAGATCCTTTGCCTAGGCCAATGTCCAGAAAAGTTTGTCCTAGATTTTTGTCTAAGATTTTTATGGTTTCATATCTGACACTTAAGTTCTTCAATGTATTAATGGATTTTAAAAAATCATTATTAGATGCTCTTTTTCTTCTATTAAAATGATCATTTGATTTTTTTCTCCCTTTAAACAGTAAAAGTACAGAATTACATCAAGAGATTTAATGTTAAATCAGTCATTATTGCTGGGATAAATTCTGATTGGTCAGAATATTATTTTTCTTAATACGTTGCTAAGATCAGGTGCAAATATTTTATTCAGTATTTTTGCATCTATTTTCATAAGTGAGACTGCCCTATAATGTTCCTTTTTTCCCTGCAGTTCTGGACAGATTTAATAGAAAGATGAACCTCGTAAAAGGAATCAGGAAATCATCTTTTTAAAAAATCCTCTGAAATTGTTTTATAAAACAGATGACGTTTTTGGTAAAACTTTGTGTGTTTGTTAATGGGTTGATTTTTTAAAATTACTCATTTAATTTTTTTAATGGCTAGAAGTTTTCTTCTACTTCTTTTTGAATGAATTTCTTCTTCTTGAATCTAGCTTTCCCCTTACCTATCTGTAGTTTTATAACTGCCCATGTCCCCTCTTTTCTAACTTATTGGCAAACTCTTTTCACAGGAGTCTCTTATTTTCTTTTAGATTTCTCCTATGTCTATCACCTACAACATTGCTTCCTTGTGCCTGCTGTTTTTACTTTTTATCAGTATAGCTAGAATCTACTTTGAGAAGTAGCTTTAAATTTGGTTAATCCTCTGTTCCTTTTCTATTTTCTTACTTCTTCCTGGATTCTTCATTATTTCTTGTTCCACTTTCTTTGAGCTTATCTCATTGTTCTTAACTCCTTAAATCAAATGCTTCACTTGGTCATTTTCATATTTTCGAATGCTTTCCTTTGGGCTTATAAAATTCCCCCGAGGTATCATTTTAGCTGAGTTCTAAAGTTTTTATATTGATTGCTTTTGTTGTCATTCAACGCAGAATATTTTACCATTTTTATTATGAGTGATTTGTTGATTCATAGACTTATTTGGAAGCTTTAAAACTGTTCTTGATTTCTAATTTCATCATGTTGTGGTTAGGGTATGAATCTGTATGATATTTACTCTTTGATATTCTTTGAGATTTCCCTTGTGATTTAGTAAGAGGTTAGTTATTACAAATGTTCTGTGCATGTTTGAAAAGAATGTGGGTTTTCTATCTGTTAGGCACATGACTATACAAATATTTATTACATCAAGCTTGCTAATTGTCAATTAGCAAGATCTGTGTAATCTATCAGTTTCTGAGAGGTGTGTTAACATTTTCCAGTCTGACTGTAAAATTAATTTCCTGCTGTAATTATTTTTGTATATATATACACACATATATATGTATATATAGCTGAGTGTATACAGATTCAAATTATTACAACTTTCCGAATTATTTTGATCTGTGAAAATGCTAATTGGTCTAGTTTGTCTTATGTAAATGTAGCTCCAGAGCTTCTTCCTTTTGATAAATATTTGCATGGAATATATTTTTCAACCCTTTAGTTCGACCTTCACGTATTATTATTATTTTCTTCAACATCACTGTATTTTAAGATGTCTCTTGAAATAACAAGAATTGTGGCCAGGCTCGGTGGTTCAGCCTGTAATCCCAGCACTTTAGGCAGTCTGAGGCGAGTGGATTGCTGAGCTGCAGGTTCGAGACCAACCCAGGCGAGACCTCATCTTTATAATAAATCAAAAATTAGCCAGGCATGGTAGTGCACACTAGTATTTTGGCTACTTGGAAGGTTGAGGCTGGAAGGATGACTGGGCGTCCAGCAGGTCAACACTGGGGTGGCTGTGAGTGTGCCACTGCACTCCAGCCTGGGTGACAGAGTGAGACTCTGACTCAATAAATAGATAAATAAATAAATAACAAAAATTAAACTTTTGGGGGAGAAGCAATTTTCCCCCTCAATCTAAATATCTTTGTTTTTACAAGCAAGTTTAACCCATTTACATTTATTGCAATAAATTTGGAAAAATTTGGAATTTTATTAAACATTAATTTTATTGTGGTATTTATTCCTTTTTGACTTGACTGAGTTTCTTTTATTTTTTTCTTTTCCTTCGACTGATTTAAAAGTTATACATTTTAGTTCCATTTTTATAATTAAATTACCCTCGAAATTCTTAAAAATATCTTGACTTTTAAAGTCCACAGTTAGTTAAAGTCTCTCTCAGTACTAGGATTTTCCATTCAGAACATTTCTGGCAACTAAGAATTGACAACTGTTTAAAAAAAAAGATATAATTTTCCATTATGTTTTCTGATTGGCCATCTGACATATTAAAAAGTGTTTAATTTTATAAGCTGTTGTTGCACCTGGTCACCTTACCAAACTCTTCATAGTTCTAATACCTTAATTATCTTGGGTTGTCTAAGTACACAGAATTACTCACACAGAATGATTATTTCACCTTCTGTTTTCCAACAGCTGCACACCTTATCTCTGTTACCAATTTTATCAGAATGCCACTAACATCAGTTCTTTTAAAGTTAATTGGAATGAGGAAAGTCTAAAGACATCACTAAGTCTTTGAGTATTTTTTTTTTTTTTTTTGAGTCAGAGTCTCACTCTATTGCCCAGGCTGCAGTGCAATGGCATGCTCATAGCCACTACAGCCTCAACCTGCTGGGCTCAGGCGAATCTTCTGCCTCAGCCTTCTAAGTAGCCGGAATTACAGGTGCATGCTACCACGCCTGGCTAATTTGTGATTTGTTGTAGAGATGAGGTCTTGCCAAGTTGCCTAGGCTGGTCTCAAACCAGTGGGCTCAGGCAATCCACTTGCTTCGGCCTCCCAAAGTGCTAGGATTACAGGCTGAGCCATCGAGCCTGGCCTCTTTGAGTATCTTTGGGAAAAAAAGGTGGATTTAGAAAAAGAGAGACAAAGGGCTAAGTGAACAACCAAGACAATGCTGTATATTAGAAATTTGTGTGATTTGGTAATGGCCAAGCAAACAGATAAAAGTTTACATGTATACATATATGTGTGTGTATGTGTATATATTTAAATAAATATTAGGTGACACGGGCAACCAACAATAACCAAAAATGACTGGAAGCATTGAAAGTAAAACGGTCATGATCATTTGTTGGGCGGATCAGGGAACCGGCCACGTTTTAACAGATCTGAAATCCATTATAATCTACTCATGTGAATATAGGTGAGAGGAAAGAACCCCATATGAAGTTCTCATAAATATTTCTCAGAATATGAATTCAAAAGAAACCCTATTTCCTTGTTCTGACACAATGAAGCTTTAAGTAACTAACATTCAAACTTTTTTTTTCCAGTTCCCAAAGTAAATGTACATATTTTTTCATTTGGTTCTAAAAACGTCACTGCTCAATAGACATCATTTTCGCTTTTGTAACTGCAACTGACACTTATATTTCTGTCATTCATATCCTTATAATTCACACTCCAGCAAAACATCCTAGCTCTAGTCCTTGAACACAGCATGCTATTTTTGTTTTTTTTTTTTGAGTTGGAGTCTCACTCTGTCGCCCAGACTGGAGTGCAGTGTCCGCTCCCGGTCACCGCAGCCTCGACCTGCTGGGCTCCGGCGATCCTTCCGCCTCAGCCTTCCAAGTAGCTGGAACTACAGGTGCGTGCTACCACACCCGGCTAATTTTTTGATTTATTGTAGAGATGAGGTCTCGCCAAGTTGCCCAGGTGGGTCTCGAACCCCGTGGGCTCAGGCAATCCACTCACCTCAGCCTCCCAAGGCGCGGGATTACAGGCTGAGCCACCTAGCGCGGCTCACAGCATGCTATTTATCATTCTCTCCCCAAGGGCCTAATCTGTTGGGTGAACTCCCACTCACCTTTCAAACCCTGTATACTCAAGAGCAGCCTTCATTCTGTGACCGGGCTCATTCCCAGCAGAGGGCCCCAAGTCAAAGGCCTAGAAGGGCAAATCCACCTGGGGAAAGGCAATGACTTGGGGTGTCTGAGAAGCTCCCGAGTTCACGTGGCTGGTTAATAGCCCTGGAGAGTCTGCCATCTGCTATTTGAATGGCAACTCAAAGCCCAAAGAAAGCAATGGAACATAGTCAAACCTTCCCAACAATCATTTAGTTTGTGCTGGAAAAATCCACTTCCTGGATTCAGAGAGCCAAGGAAGGCCTTTTGTGGTTGTTGCAACCAGAGAAAAATCACAAAGGTGGGGGGCACATCAGACTTCACCTCTAGGCCACTTGTTAGGCTACCGAGTCTGTCAGTTCTGTGTTTTAGAATGCTTGATTTGATGGTATTTTAAAGACATGTTGGAGGGATGGAGAGAGGAAAGGCAGAGAGAAATGACAGGATGTGAGTGCCATGGCAGGTGAGTAGCTAGGCAGGCTGTAGTCATGTGTTGAAAGTCAGTGGAGGCCGGGCTCGGTGGCTCAGCCTGTCATCCCAGGGCTTTGGGAGGCCGAGGGGAGTGGATGGCCTGAGCCCACGGTTCGAGACCCGCCTAGGCAACTTGACGAGACCTCATCTCTGCAATAAATCAAAAATCAGCCAGGCGTGGTAGCGTGTGCCTGTAGTTCCAGCTACTCGGAAGGCTGAGGCGGAGGGATCGCCGGAGCCCAGCGGGTCGAGGCTGCGGTGGCCAGGAGCGGCCACTGCACTCCAGTCTGGGTGACAGAGTGAGACTCTAACTCGAAAAAAAAAAGTCAGTAGAAAGAACAACAAACTAGCTGAAAAAGAAACCAAGAGAGCAAGAGCAATCCTATTTAAAAGAGCTACAGAAACTAAAATACCTAGGAATAATTTTTTTTTTAAATCAGAGTTGCACTCTGTCACCCAGGCTGGAGTGCAATGGCACACACCCGGCCAGCACAACCTTGACCTGCTGGGCTCAGGTGATCCTTTCACCTCAGCCTTCCAAATAGCCAGAACTACAGGTGTGTGCCACCATGCCTGGCTAATTTTTTATATATTTTAGAGTCAAGCGCTCACCAAGTTGTCCAGGCTAGTCTCAAACCCCTGGGCTCAGGCAATCCACTCACCTCAGCCTCCCAAAGTGCTGGAATTACAGGCTTGAGCCACCATGCTCAGCAATTAGGAATAAGTTTAACCAAGGGGGTGAAAGATCACTACAAGGAAAATTATAAAGCATGAGTAAAAGAAATGGAAGAGAATTCAAAAATAGAAAGACATCCCACGTTCATGGATTGGAAGAATTAACGTTGTTAAAATGACCATACTCCACAAAGCAATGCATAGATTCAATTTCTGCAAAAACACAAATGACATGCTTCACAGAAATAGAAAGGAATCCTAAAATGGAACCACAAAGGGCCCCAGAACTTAGTGGAGAGGAGAGAATATGTGTGCCAGAGTGTTGCATAGGTGTAAGTGAAAGTGATTGGATAAGAGCAAAGGGAAAGGTGGACTTAAAGAGAATGGTGAGGGTCAAGCCTTGGTGACTCTTCAGAGAAAAAGGGTTAGGAAGAGGTGCAGGGGATTGCTCGTGGGTCTGTTTTAACTTTTTATTTGAACATCATGATAGATTCATATGCAGTTGTACATAGAAGTATGGAGAGACTGAGTATACCCTTCACCCAGTTTCTCCCTAACGGTGGTGAAATATCACAATCTGGAAATTGGTGTCGATACAGCCTTTTGCCCTTATTCATATTTCTCGATTCTGCATAAACTCACGAATGTATGTGTGGCTTTAGCTCTACACAACTTTGTCGTGTATAAATTCATGTGAACACCATCACAATTAAGATACACACTGGCAAGTCAGGCTTGGTGGCTCAGCCTGTAAGCCCGTGACTTGGGAGGCTGAGGTGAGTGGATGGCCTGAACCCGTGGGTTCGGGACCCGCCTGGCAACTTGGTACGATCTCATCTCTATAATAAATCAAAAAATCAGCCGGGCGTGGTGGTGCGCACCTGTAGTTCCAGCTACTTGGAAGGCCGAGGCGGAAGGATCGCTGGAGCCCAGCAGGTGGAGGCTGCCGTGGCTGGGAGCAGCCACTGCACTCCAGTCTGGGCAACAGAGTGAGACTCCAACTCAAAAAAAAAAAAAAAAAAGATACACAATGGTTCCCATCACAAGGGCTCCCTCCTAATACCCTTTAATAGCCACAGACATCTGCCTCCTCCCTCCCTAATTCTTGGCAACCACTAACCTGTTTTTCACCTCAATAATTTTTTTGGAGTCAGGAGTGGGGTCTTGCACTGTCCCCCAGACTGGCATGCAGTAGCAAAATCATAGCTCACTGGGCTCAAGCGATCCTCCTACCTCAGTCACCCAAGTACCTGGAACTATAGGTGCCCACGACCACACTGGGCTAATTTTTAATTTTTTTGTGGAGACAAAGTCTCACTATGTTGCCCAGGCTGGTCTCAAACTCCTGGGCTCAAGTGAACCACCTACAACAGCCTCTCAAAGTGCTGGCATGAGCCACTGTTCCAGGCCTCTACTTACATAATATTTTCACTCTAGGAATGCTGTATAGGCCAGGCTCGGTGGCTCAGCCTGTAATCCCAGCACTTTGGGAGGCCGAGGCGAGTGGATTGCCTGAGCCCATAGGTTAGAGACCAGCCTGGACAGCTGGGTAAGATCTCATCTCTACAATAAATCACAAAAAAATTAGCCGGGCATGGTGGCGTGTGCCTTATAGTTCTGGCTACTTGGAAGGCTGAGGTAGAAGGATAACCTGAGCCCAGCAGGTTGAGGTTGTGGTGGCCATGAGCATGCCCCTGTACTCCAGCCTGAGCCACGGAGTGAGACTCCAGTTCAAAAAAAAAAAAAAGAACGCTGTATAGATGGAATTATACAATATGTAACCTTTTGACTTTTTTTACTCAACAGTTCTTTGAGATCCAGCTTTCTGCATTCCATAGCTGGCATTATCCCGCCAAAAGTGGTTTCTTCCCCCACCCCACACATATAATTTTTAGTATCACCATAGATTGCTATCTTTCAAAACATGTCTTTATTTTATTAATTTCATCATTGATTCCCTTAGATTTACTAGATAACTATCATATAATCTATAAATATAGATTGTCCTTTTTTTTGAGTCAGGATCTCACCCTGTCACCCAGGCTGGAGTTCAGTGGCACAATCATGGCTACCACAGCCTTGACTTGCTGGGCTTAGGCGATCCTTCTGTTTCAGTCTCCTGAGTAACCGGGACTATAGGTTTGTGTCACCATGACCAGCTAATTGTTTTAATTTTTTATTGTGGAGACAAGGTCTCACTGTGATGCCCAGGCTGGTCTCAAACTCCTGGGCTCAGGCAATCCTCTCTCCTCACCCTCCCAAAATGCTGGGATTACAGGCATGAGCCACCCCACACAGCCTAGATTGTTCTTTTGTTTCCAATTCTTTTTTTTGTTGTTTGAGTTGGAATCTCACTCTGCCAGCCAGGCTGGAGGGCAATGGCACGCTCCCGGCCACTGCAGCCTCCACTTGCTGGGCTCAGGCGATCCTTCCAAGGAGCTGGAACTACAAGCATACGCCACCATGCCCAGCTAATTTTTTTATTTTTTATTTTTTTATCGTAGAGATAAGGTCTCGCCAAGTTGCCCAGTCTTGATCTCACGGACTCAGGCAATCCTCTCACCTCTACTTCCCAAAGTGGTGGGACTATAGGCATGAACCACCATGCCCAGCCAATTTCCAATTCTTATACGTCTAATTACATTCTCTTATCTGATTGCATTGACTAAAACCTCAATTACAATGTTATATAGAAAAAGAATAACGAGTACCTTTCCCTAGCAGCAAAGCTTTGGCCAGAGTTGGAGAACCAGAGGATACCCAGGTGGAAAGGCAGAAGGATGCGGGGTTGTGTCTAGGCTAGAGCTCAGGGTGAGAAACATGGGTCTGGAGAGGCGACACCGCCTCGTCGTAGGGTGGAGGCGCTGGAGCCAGACTGCTCGGGAGAGAATCCCGCTCCACGCTGGTGGGTCCCCCAGCAGTGCCATCTGGCTGAGTGATCTCAGGCAATTTAGCAAGCCACTCTGTGCCTCCACGACCTCATCTGTAAAATGGCAATAAGACTTTTGCTACTTATTTTAGTGTTGCTGTGAGAATTAAATTAGTGAATATGTGTAAAGGGCTGAGGACAGCTCTTGGCATGTGGTCAAAACTCCATAAATGAGGAGGGGGAAAAAAACTCCATAAGTGAAAAAAAAAAAATCCATGAATTAAAAAAAAAAAAAACCCCATAAGTGAAAAAACTCCATAAGTGAAAAAAACTCTATAAGTGAAAAAAATCTCCATAAATGAAAAAACCTCCATAAATGAAAAAAACTCCACAAGTGATAAAAACTCCATAAATGAAAAAAACTCCACAAATGAAAAACAACTCCATAAATGAAAAAAAACCCAAAAAACAAACACTCCATAACTAAAGAAAACCTCCATAAACAAACAAACAAACAAAAAATACTTCATACATGTTAAGAGTTATTTTATTGTCTGGAAGCCATCAGCTTAGAGGTGATAACAGAAGTGACAAGGCGGCAGAGAGAGAATACAGAGTCAAGAGCAAAGGCCAGACCTCTGGGAAACCCCTACACTGACCCCCTTCGTAACACTTTTTGGTCATGGATTCCTTTGGGAATCCCCGGGAAGCTACCATCCTCCTAATCCCAGTCAAATCCTGGGTAAAAAGCACCAGGCAAACTCCCCTAGGGTGCAACCTTCCAAATACCTGGTTGATAGTCCTCACCACGGTCCAGGTCATCAAAAACAAGGACGGTCTGGGAAACTGCCACGGCCAAGAGAAGCCTAAGGAGATGTGACGACAAACTACTGTGATGCCGAATCCTGGATGGGCATTTCGGAACAGAAAACGGAATCAGGGAAAACTGAAAAAACCCAAATCAACAATAAACGTTAGTTAACAACCATATATCGGTTCACAGGTTGTGACAAGTGTATCATACTAACATAAAATGCTGACAACAGGGGAAACTGAGGGCACAGGATTTATAAGGAGTGAGAAGTGAGCATCCACAGAAAGCAAGCCAAAGGGCTGCAGAGCTTGAAGATGGTGAATCTTACAAGACCAAACATGAAATGCCAAGAAGGAAGAGTTAAGGGGCCCAAATGCCAAACAAACTTCGAAGAGAATTAGCACCACTGGACTAGGCCACTAGGGACTTCTTGGTGCTCTGGGGGAAAAAATGGTTCCGGCGGGAGCAGAAGACACACAGGAAGGTGATGGAGCGCGTGTTCAGGGGAAGGAGAAACAGTGAGATCCACCACACTCGGGAGACCCTGACTGGGGAGGAAGAGGAAGGGGGCGGCTCTGAGGACCTGGGATGCTTAAGGCTGAGGAAGGGGCCTGGTGAGCCGCGGAGACGGCAGAGGAGGGAAGCGGCAGGGCGTAGCCTTGGTCTTAGTGGCAGAAAAATGAGGAAGTGATGAGCAGAGGTGGGGACATTTTGAGACATGG
This sequence comes from Carlito syrichta, assembly GCF_000164805.1. Taxonomy (NCBI): domain Eukaryota; kingdom Metazoa; phylum Chordata; class Mammalia; order Primates; family Tarsiidae; genus Carlito; species Carlito syrichta. Next base: position 60,426 of record NW_007055580.1, on the reverse strand, counting down.
AAGAAGAACGTGGAAGGGGTTCAAAAGCAAAGGAGAGGCAACCTCTTCAGGTCTCCTCCCACTGTGGGAGCTTTTCTGTCCTCTTAATAAATCCTGCTTTCTCAAAAAAAAAAAAAAAAAGCAAGGGAGAAAAACAAGCATAAGGCAGAAAGGCCAACCAGCACAATGCCTCACCTGACACAGTCTCTTGTCACCAAGGGCACTGCAAGAAAACAGAGAGACCATGACACCGAGGCTGTCTTAAGAAGTAGCGGTTTCTTAGCGCCGGCGCAGCTCACTGTGCTGATGCTCCGAGGCTGAGCAACCGGAGAAAGAGGAGAGGGGCTTTATACCTTAGTTTAAGTAAGGGAGGGGGGTCAGGTTGTATGACTATACATTTTTCTTTGGAATTTACAAGGTGGTATTTAGCAAAACCAGATTTTCAAAGAACAAATTGTCTTCAGGGTACACATGATGAGCAGGGGTTGTAAACTGATAACTTTACAAAGAGAGGATGTGGGGGTAAGATTGTGAATGGATTACTATCTTGCATTTCCAGGAAAGCAGCCTTTGGCTATTTGGTTTTCTCGAGCAAACCCTGTTTAGCAGATTGATCTTTAAAAAGGAATAATTTTAACTGTTTTTAGCCCCACCCTGCCACAAGGGTGGCAGCAGCAGCAGAGGGCCATATGCTCTGTCTACTCGTAGAGGCAACACCTAGTCTTTCGATGTCTGGTACTGGCTTGCACCAGTAGCTGTGTAACTTTGCTGTTTTTTTTGTTGTTGTTGCTGGTTTGGGTTTTTTTGAGACAGGGTTTCACGCTGCGGCCCAGGTGGGAGTGCATTGCCTCCACCATAGCTCACTGCAGCCTCGAACTCCTGGGCTCAAGTGATCCTCTCACTTCGGCCCTCCGAGTAGTTGGGACTGTAGGCTGCACCACCATGCACAGCTTATTTATTCATTCATTTTTTGTAGAGGGAGGCTATGCTATGTTGCCCAGGCTAGTCTTGAACTCCTGGCCTCAAACAATCCTCCTGCCTCAGCCTCCCAAAAGCCTGGCTTGTGTAACTTTGAACAAGATACTTAGACTCCTTTTTTTTTTTTGAGTTGGAGCCTCTCCATCACCCAGGCTGGAGTGCAGGGGCACACGCACGGCCATTCCAGCGTCGACCTGCTGGGCTCCAGTGATCCTTCCGCCTCAGCCTTCCAAGTAGCCGGAACTACAGATGTGCACTACCATGCCCGGCTAATTTTTTTTACTTATTGTAGAGATGAGATCTTGCCAAGTTGCCAGGGCTGGTCTCAGACCCGCAGGTTCAGGCAATCCACACGCCTTGGCCTCCCAAAGTACTGAGATTACAGGTTGAGCTACCATTAGACTCTTAGCCTATATGTCCTCATCAAGGAATGATATCATTCATTTAAAAAAAATGTTGTGAAAAATCTTTGGCACATTAAAAATAGATGATGTCTGTAGCAGAAGATGATATTACAACGTTCAGGCTGGTAGATCTAAATCTAAAAATCCCCAAGTTGTCATAAAAGTAAACTTCCCCTCACAATCAAAGATAGCCTCTTGGTTCCAACATCCTCTTTCCAGTCTCTCTACAAGGGATTCCTCTGGGCATAGATGAGCACATGGTGTTTTGAAACGCAGCCAGGGTCTGGGAAGAATTCTTCCTCCCGCATCTTGCAGACAGAGATGTGGAGCTACCAAGGTGAGTCTGCCAGTGGATCAGAAGGAAGATTCAGGTCTCTGAAACCCAGGGCTTCAACACCTAGGTGGTAGACCCAGACCTACCACAGGCTGTTGATTCTATGCCATTATGCTAAACACCTGACATTTTAAAAAATGCGAGCCAAGTTTTCTCTTAAAGATCTGCTCCCTGGCCGGGCGTGGTAACTCAAACCCATAATCCCAGCACTTTGGGAGGCCAAGGCGAGGGGATTGCCTGAACCCAGGGGTTTGAGACTAACCTGGACAACTTGGAAAGATCTCATCTCTGCAATAAATCAAAAAATTAACTGGACACGGTGGCGTGCACCTGTAGTTCCAGCTACTTGGGAGGCTGAGGTGGAAGGACCACCTGAGTCCAGCAGGTTGAGGCTGCAATGGCCATGAGTGTGCCACTGCACTCCAGCCTGGGTGACTGAGTGAGACTCCAACTCAAAAAAAGTCTCATTATGATAGTGGATTTGTAAATTTATCCTAGTTTTGACGATATTTGTTTTACATATTTTGAAGCTATGTTATTGGTGCATACACTTCTCAGACTTTTATGTCTTTTGTTGTAGTTTTTTTTTTTTGAGTTGGAGTCTCACTCTGTTGCCCAGACTGGAGTGCAGTGG
>NW_007055580.1:32216-58066 GCF_000164805.1 Carlito syrichta | reverse complement strand
CACTCACCTCAGCCTCCCAAAGGCGCGGGATTACAGGCTGAGCCACCGAGTCCAGCTCGTAGATTTTTTTTTTAAAGATGTGGGGTACAATTCAGGATTAGGTATACAAGTGATCATTGTACAGGTAAAGTTTGAGCCTCCCTTTGGTCCTCACTTTGCCTAGTTTGAGATCAGGTACTCTTATTGTTGCTGTGACCACACCCTCCAACATCCCAGCAGTATTACGGTAAATGTTCAAGGTCCACTTATGAGTGAGAATGTGTGATACTCTGTTCTTTGTTTCTGCAACAGATCACTGAATATGATAGACTCTAAATCCATCCAAGTTGCTTCGAAGTTCATATGGTTGTCCTTCTTTATGGCTGTGTAATATTCCATCATGTGTATGGGCCACATTTTTTTTAATCAGTCCAGTTTCGATGGGCAACATGGTTGGTTCCATGTTTTTGCTATTGTGAATGGATTTGTATGCTTTCCTGAAAATTGCACTTTTTTTGTGTGTTTGAGTCTCACTCTGTCACCCAAGCTGGAGGGCAGTGGCATGCTCCCGGCCACCGCAGCCTCGACCTGCTGGACTCCGGCGATCCTTCCGCCTCAGTCTTCCAAGTAGCCGGAACTACAGGCGCTTACTACCATGCCCGGCTAATTTTTGATTTATTGTAGAGACGAGGTCTTGCCAGGTTGCCCAGGTGAGTCTTGAATCCGCGGGCTCAGGCAATCCTCTCGCCTCAGTCGCCCAACGTGCTGGAATTACAGGCTGAGCCACCGAGCCCAGCGAAAATTGCACTTTTAACAATACATACTGACATCTGTAGTTCTATGAAAGTTTTTGCTTTAATGTCTGATATTAATATTACTTTTTTTTGAATTGTAATTGCCTATTCTTTTAGTTGCAAGCTTTTCGAGGCTTTATACTTCAAGCATGTCCCTTAGACAGTGTATTGGCATGTTTTTAAAAATTGGTTCAACAGTCTTTTTTTAACTGCAGAGTTGGTTTATCACATTGGGAATTATTACTAATCTATTTCAATGGATTTCCACTCTTTTATTTTGTTCTTCGTTTTTTTACCTTCTCTTTTAATGCACTTTTCTCCTTTCTTTTGACTTAAATACGTTTGTTTTGTTGTTTTGAGCTGGAGTCTCACTCTGTTGCCCAGGCTGGAGTGCAGTAGGACACTCATGACCACCGCAGCCTCAACCTGCTGGGCTCAGGCGATCCTTCCGCCTCAGTCTCGCAAGTAGTTAGAACTACAGGCACACGCCACCATGCCTGGCTAATTTTTTGATTTATTGCAGAGATGAGATCTTTCCAAGTTGCCCAGGCTGGTCTCAAATCCCTGGGCTCAGGCAATCCTCTCACCTCCATCTCCCACAGTGCTGGGATGACAGGCGGAAACCACTGCGCCCGGCCTAAATACGTTTTGGGTTTTTTGGGGGGTTTTTTGAGTTGGAGTCTCACTCTGTCGCCCAGACTGGAGTGCAGTGGCTGCTCCCGGACCCTGCAGCCTCGACCTGCTGGGCTCCGGCAATCCTTCCGCCTCCACCCTCTAAGTAGCCGGAATTACAGGCATGCGCTACCACGCCCGGCTGATTTTTTGATTTATTGTAGAGATGCGGTCTCGCCAAGTTGCCCAGGTGGGTCTCGAACCCGCGGGCTCAGGCAATCCACTCACCTCAGCCTCCCAAAGGCGCGGGATTACAGGCTGAGCCACGGAGCCCGGCTCTAAATACGTTTTTATACTACTTTTTTCTTTCTCCTCCACTAGTTTGGAAAGTTATTCACTTGACTCTGTCATTTTAGATGTAGCTTTTAACATGTTGACATGAACCCAGAATTTTCAAACTCAAGAGCTAATCAATATCATAACCCTTCTCTCAAATAATAAAAAACCTTAGAACACATGGTATCCACAAGCCATTTCTGCACATGTCTGTTGCCGCCATCCTTGCTTCTTCCTGTACACTTACATTTGCTATTTGAATGAATTTCCTGAAAGTAAAAGTGAGATTTTTTAAAAACACGGACGTAAGGACAGCATCAGTAGACACTTCTGCTACTCCTGTCCCACCACCTTGAGCTGTGCGTGTGGTTTAGGCAACTTACCTGATCTCTCTGAACCTCGGTCTCTTGCTATGCCAAGCAGGGATGCCAGTATCCACCTCTTGGAGCTGTCGTGAGCCCTGAAGGTCATACAGGCAGGGCTCAGACTCCTAGCTACTATTACATAAATAACCTCAACCGAGGGCCTGAGCGCTCTGACTGCATCAGCGATAACGATCTGAACTAAACCACAACATCACACAAACACCACCCAGGACGTGGAGAGTTGAGACAGAGCTCTGCCTCTCCAGGAGAGATCACCTTCAACAGGTGGGCAAAGGCACACTCCTTCCTGAAGATCACAGGTCTGTGTGAGGGAAAAGTGCTGGAGCGGAGGTCGGGGACCTGGCTCTAAGCCAAGGCTTGCCTCAAATTTGCGGCAGGCCTACGGTCTCCATTTCCTCATCTAGGACACACACAGGTTGACCCAGATGAGCTCTTAGCGCCCTTCTCGTTCTCAGATTCCATCATACTATCGAAAAGAACATTTCACACGCTCCTCGTAACCTTCTCTAAGGCCCGGACTGCTGGTTTGGGTTTCCTGAGGAAGTGAGAGACGAACTCTGGCATTAAGCGTCTCTCTGGAGTTTTTGCGGGACCTGACACAGAACATGAGTCACTTGAGGGCAGGAACCAGCTCCCTTCTTCACCAGGTGACCCAAGTGCTGGACGCACTCCTGTGCAAACCAGCATCCAGCAGTGTTGTGCGCTCAGGGAGCTATCCTGATCTTCGTCTTGTGGAGGTGCAAAGATGAAGCCATCTACCAGCGCTGGCTGGGCTATGAATCCGACAACTTGACCTTGTTTCTCCCACAGAGCAGAGGATCTTCTCTCGAACCCAGCCCACGTCCTCCGAAGTCTCTTCCTTTTCTTCACCTTTCTTGCCCTTCACATGGACCACGGGGTCAGATGAGTTCTCTCTGGCTGTGAGCACGAGAGAAACAACACCAAAAGTCACCCCACCCACAAATGCTCATGCCCACTCGCCTCCCGCCAAGGAAGTTTCCACTGCTCCTTACTGGAGACCGAGTGATGCGTCGGGGTGCAAACCGCTCTGGATGCAGTCTCGGCAGTGACCCAGGGACCCTGCTCGCTCTGGAGGGCAACGGGTCCTTGGGAAGGGGGAAGACAGCGAGGGAGCATGCCAGCCAGGGCTTATCTTACTCTCAACCCTGGCGACACCAAGTGTGGTCCATGGGCCCATCACCCTGGCGTCATTTGGGAGTTTGTTGGACAGTCTCGCCTCCACACCTGCCCTATCAAATCCCAGCCCGCAAGGTCCCCAGGTGGCATCTGAGCGCACGCTGCTGTGGACCTGGGATGTCCTCCTTTAGGGTGGTGTCCTCTCACTGATCCAACAACCTTCCCCCCAAGTCTCCTTCACGCGTTGGTGTTTCTGGTTAGTTAGCTCAAGGGACACGAAAACATCTCAGGGAAAAATTAGATTTAGTTCTATTCCAATTCGAAACAAGGAGGGGTAAAAAGAGAAAAAAAGGGGGGGCTGGGCACAGTGGCTCACACCTGTAATCCCAACACTTTGGAAGGCCAAGGCAGGAGGGTCACTCGAGGCCAGGAATTTGAGGTCAGCCTGGGCAACATAGCGAGACCCTGTCTCTACGAAATTTAAAAAAATAAAATTTGCAGGATGCGGAGGACACCCCTGCAGTCCCACCTCCTGGGGAGCTGAGGTGGGAGGATCGCTTGAGCCCAGGAGTTCAAGGCCACGGTGAGCTATGATCATGCCACTGCACTCCAGCCTGGATGAGAGTGAGAACCTGTCTGTGAAAAACGCAAATGAAAAAAATAAGCAAGAGGCAGTTTTTCTCTTAGGGAAGTAGAGCTGAGGGCAAATAGCAAATCGCCGTTCCACATGAGACAGGAGCCACTGGCCTGCCAGAACGCTCTTGGTCTTCCTTGCCGTGTGTCGCAGGAAGAGGAGAGAGCGACACAGAAGGGCAGCATCTACCTCGTGCCCCCAAGTTTCTCGTCTTTTATCCGAAATCCAAGAAGTAGAAGCTGCACATTTGTCCTTCTGGGAATAGTGACAAGCGGTCGAGGGCATAATCCAATACTCAAAAGGGGAGAGCAGAGGTCTGGGAGTCAGAAAAACTGGCTTGAGGCCAGGTATGGTGGCTCACACCTGTCATTCCAGCACTTTGGGAGGCTGGGGCAGGAAGATCCCTTGAGGCCAGGAGTTCAAGACCAGTCTGGAAAACGTAGCGAGACCCCATCTATAGCAAATAAAATTAAAAATTAAAGACCAGATGTGGTGGTAGACACCTGTCATCCCAGCTGCTAGGGAGGCTGAGTTGGGAGGATTAGGGATAGGAGCAGCTACGTGCTGTTTCGGATTTAAAGAACTTTCAGAGTTGCGTGCATGGCATTCTCCTTCATCATTGCTCTGAGACATATCTAGACACTTTTTTGTGTGTGAGAAAGCAGGATTGATTGAGAGGACTGAAGAGCTCCCACAGTGGGAGGGGACCCCCAGGGGTTGCCCTAGACATGTTATTTTAAAATCCTTTCTGGATGTTGTACTCCTGCTGGTTTTTTTTAGCTTCAATAAGCTTTTTAAAAAAATTTTAAATATGTGGACTACATTGCAGGGTTTCCTGTTCTTTTTTTTGACACCATGCTGAGAAGGATAAAAAAAAAAATCCCGAATTTATTGATACTAGGTTTGTTTTGGTTTTTGTTTTTGGCTTTGAGCTAGAGTCCCACTCTGTTGCCCAGTGGCATGCTCACGGCCACCCCAGCGTCCACCTGCTGGGCTCTGGCAATCCTTCCGCCTCAGCCTTCCAAGTAGCCCGAACTACAGGCGTAGTGAGCTTACCATGCCCGGCTAATTTTTTTTAAGTATTGTAGAGACAAGGTCTTACTAAGTTGCCCGGGCTGGTCTTGAACCCGTAGGCTCAGGCAATCCATTCGCCTTGGCCTCCCAGTGTGCTGGGATGACCGACTGAGCCTCCGAGCCCAGCCTCTTCCCACTAGATTAAACAGAACACACCTCCAGGCACCTTCCACACACCTTCCTCCCCCCACAGTCTTCAGGTGATCATTAGCCATCCCTTGGCAAGGCCTGGCCGGGAAAAGAATTGTCACCAACCTCCTCACAGACTAGTCAGCTAAAGACCCCGAAGCGTCAGAGCATCTAAATTCCAGGAAAGAGGCTTTGCAAAAGGAACGTTGTGAGAGTAAGATGTGCTGTGATTTTCCTTGTCCCTGTGTGACCGACCTCCTTGGACACTTGGGCTAATTTATGACGACTCTGAAATTATTTAGAAAAACACATCATTATGTAATTAAAGGGTTTCCAAGGGCACAACGTTGCCTCCAAGACAGTGTTTCTGCCTCTTTTCAAATTTATGTGTTTAGAAACTTTCTTGGCTCGTGGCTGAGATACTGGAATCTGAATGCATCTGAGATCAATCTTTGATTATTCTTGTTTTGTCAGAGACAGGATTTTACTCTGGAGTGCAGTCACACAATCATAGCTCACTGTAGCCTCAAACTGCTGGGCTCAAGTGTTTCTCCTGCCTCAATCTCTCAAGTAGCGGGGACCACAGGTGCATGACACTGTGCCCAGCTAATTTTTAATTTTTTTTTGTAGAGATAGGGGTCTTAATATGCTGTCCAGGCTGGTCCTGAACTTTTTCTGGCTTCAAGTGATCCTCCCTTTTGGCCTCCCAAAGTATTGGGATTATAGACATGAGCCACCATGCCTGGCTGTCTTTAACTATTTTTGATAATAAATAATGGCAAATGACAAAAGGCTATGTCTCCTTGATCTTGTTGAGGCAAAATTACTTATAGGGAAATGCACAGATGAGTTTTGACAAATGTGTACACTGTGTCATTCCACCTCACTGTCTTCCTCTACTCAATACCCACCTAGCACAAAAAAACACCACCTGATTCTCTCTCTGGTTATGAGCTTTGTCTTTTCTTGAGTTTCCTGTAAAGGGAATCAAACAGGACGTACTATCTTGTGTCCAGTTAATTTTGTCCCCGTGTGACCTCCTTGGACAGGAGGTCAGGCTAACTTACAACATCTCTGAAAATGTCCATGACCTTATCTAGAAAAGCACGTCATTATGTAATTAAAGGGTTTCCAAGGACATAACGTTGCCTCCAAGACCGTTTTTCTGCCTCTTTCCAAAAAAATCACCATCCTATGGTGATTCTGATTTCACCATCTGAAATATAATGTTTTTAAGATTTATCCATGTTGCTATGTCCCAGTAGCTCATTCTTTTATTTTTTAAGAGGTAGTCTACAGCTTGAATACATCATAAGCTATTAGCCTGTTTTCCCAATGATGGTTATTTGAGTTGTTGAGCTTATTATCAATAAATAATACATTAATACATATTAATAAATGCTATAAATTTTTCTAAAAGTCTTCTTGTAGATGTATCCTTCCACTCCTTTTAGATAAATACCTAGGAGAACTGCTGGATCCTAGGGTAGTTACATACCAAGGGTGCCAAAAAAATGTATAAACATTTTAAGCGATGATAAGAGATGTTCGCCATCATCAGAAGTGTCTGACGCTGACGGTAACCACTTTGAATGCCTCTTGTAATTGCAGAAGTCAAACGTGACTTGCATTCACCTTTTGTTATTGGTGTATACTGAGTACAACAATTATAATACAGTTTTTTCTTTTTGAAAATGTACACCTTTTTTGGCACTTTCTGTATTTAACTTTGTTTAAAAACTTTCAGCTGGGCTCAATAGCTCACGACTGTAATCTCAGCACTTTGGGAGGCCGAGGTGGGAGGATTGCTCGAGCCCAGGGGTTTGAGACTAGCCTGGGCAACACAGCAAGAACTTGTCCCTACCAAAAAGTAAAAAAAAAAAAAAATTTAGCTGGGCGTGGTAGCATACACCTGTAGTCCCAGCCACTCAGGAGGCTGAGGCAGGAGAATTATTTGAGCACAGAAGATTGAGGCTGCGTTGAGCCATGATTGTGCCACTGCATTCCAGCCTGGGTGACAGACCCCAATTCAAACAAAACAAAACACCTTTCAACAGCTTTCCAAAGTAATTGTGTTGCTTCCCAGCCTTGTCAGAGCATTCTGGCAGCTCTACTTCCTGGCCAACATTTGATGTTGTCCACGTTGTTTGTCTCCATTCTGCCAGTCTAAGGGGCTATTTCATGAGGGCTTTCAACTCACATTTTCTTGGTATCTGATGTTGAGCAACCTTTCAGGGGTTTATTGATAATCGTGTATCTTCTTTGGGGAAGTGACTCTTCAAGCCTTGGCCCATTCAGTGGGCTGCTGACCTTTGAGTACAACAAATCCCCTATATACGAACATTCAAGTTACGGACTTTGATGCACATGTGAATTTTTTTTTAAATGTATTATTTCTACCAGAAGTCAGCATAGCCCGTCACATACATATAGTACTAGGTAACCAGTTGTGTTCGCTGGGTACCTGGGCTAACTTTGCTGAATTTAAAAGAAACTAGAATTACAAACGTGGTCTCAGAATGGAACTCACATGTACTTTGGGGACTTCCTGTACTGACTTGTAATTCCTCCTGTATTCTGGACACAGGCATTTCTGGCAGAGACACACGTTGCCAATATTTTCTCCTAGCCTATCGTTTACTTTTTCATTTTCTTAATGTTTTTGGATGAGTAGAAGCCCTCCATTTTTTCTCCTTTTTCATGAGTTGGAGTCTCATTCCACTGCCCAAGTTGGAGTGCAGTGGCACAATCACAGTTCACCACAGTCTTGACCGCCTGGGCTCAGGCGATCCTTCCGCCTTAGCCTCCCGAGTAGCTGGGACTGCAAGCATGCACTACCATGATTTATTTATTTTTTTTTTGGTACAGACAAAGTCTTTCTATGTAGCCCAGGCTGGTCTTGAATTCCTGGGCTCAAGTAATCCCCCTGCCTCGGCCTCTCAAACTTCTGGGATTACAGGTGTGAGCCGCCACATCCAGCCTTCTATCTTTTAATTTATGGACTCTTCTCCCATTTATGTTTAATGTAATAACTAATATGGTTCTTGCTATCTATTTCCTAGTTGTCCCATTTATGTTTTTATTACCTTATTCTTTCTTTTCTCTCCTCATTTTGGTTAACCAAACAAATTTCAGCACTAATTTTAGCTATACTCTTTGTAGCATTATTTGGTGATTTCTCTAGGTTATTCAGTATGCATTCTTAATTTATCATAATCAAAATTTTAAAAATTGATCAAAATCTACTTATTTAATATCATACCATTTCATATATGATAGAAAATCTAAAACAGTAAAATTTTGCTCTCCCTGCTTTTATATTCTAGTTGTTTTATATTTTACATTTACACGTGCAACAAAACCCACCACACCGTACTATTATTTTTGTTTTAAGCAGTTGTCTTTCAAAGCAATTAAAAAGAAAAAGATGGTCTTTTCACTTACCTAAGTGTTTACCAGTTCTCCTCATTATTTCCTGTAGGTCTATCATTCTAGCTGGTGAAATTTCCCTGTAGCTTGAAAATTTTTCATTTAGCATTTTTTTTTTTGTAATATAGGTGTGCTGGCAACAAATTCTCAAAGCTTTCTTTTATCTGAAAATATATTAATTTCATCCTCATTTTTGAATAATGTCTTTAAGTAGAATTCAAGACTGACAGGCTTTTTCTCTTTTAAAACTTGGGCTATGTTGTGCTTTATTTTCTGGTTTCCATTGTTTCTCTTGAGAAGTCAGTCGTCCCTTATGTGCATGTGTCCTTCTTCTCTGGGCACTTTTAAGATTTTCTCATTGTCTTTGGTTTTCAGCAGTTTAGCTGTGATGCGTCTAGGTGGGATAGATATAGATACAGATACAGGCACAAATATATAGATATGGATATATTGATATATATATCCTGCTTGGTGTCGTGAACATCTTGGATCTGTAAGTCAACGTGTGACATCCATTTTCAGAAATTTTTGGCCATTATCTCTTCAAATATTGTTTCTGCTCCATTCCTTCTCTCCTTTCCTTTTGGGATGTCAATTAAATTTATGTTAAATGATTTGATATTGTTCCATAGACCATCAAAGTTCTATTCAATTCCTTTTTCAAATTGTTTGTGTTCATGAGTTTGAATAATTTCTATTGATTTGCCCTCTAGCTTATTTCAGATACTGTAACTTTTGGTTCTAGAATTTTCACTTGGTTATTTTTATATAGTTTTCATTTATCTACTGAGATATTCAATTTTTCACTCATTATGATCATTTTTCTTTTAAATTAGAGGTTGACAATTTCTTTCTTTTTTTTTTTTTTTTTGTTTTTTTGAGTTGGAGTCTCACTCTATCACCCAGGTTGGAGTGCAGTGGCATGCTCATGGTCACCCTAGGGTCAACCTGCTGGGCTCAGGCAATCCTTCCACCTTAGTCTTATAAGTAGCCAGAACTACCAGTGCACACTACCATGCCCGGCTAATTTGTTGATTTATTGTAGAGATGAGGTCTCGCCAAGTTGCCCAGGCTATTCTCAGACCCGTGGGCTCAGGCAATTCCCTCACCTTGGCCTCCCAAAGTGCTGGGATTACAGGCTTGAGCCACAGTGCCCGGCCAACAGTGTCTTTCTTAAAGGGGCAGAGAATAAATATTTTAGGCTAGCTGGTCATACAGCCTCTGCTGCGACTACTCAACTCTGTCATTACAGCAGAAAAGCAACCATAGATAAATGTAAACGAGTGAGTGTGGCTGTCTCAACAAGACTTTATAAAAATAGATGGCAGCCAACCTGCAGGTCACAGTTTAATGACCCAGCTTTAAACGCTTAGCATATTTATTTCAACTGTTGAAGTTCCTTGTCTGAAAAATCTGGGTCATTTTAGGGTGTGTTCACATTGATTGCTTTTTAAAGTATGTCATCTTGTCTGTTTCTTCACATGTCTAGAATTTTTTTTAACTTGATGAGTATTATGAATTGCACGTGTAGAGAGTCTGGATTTTGTGGTTTTCCTCTAATAGATAATGGCTTTTGTCCTGACGGGCATTTAAGTGACTGGTGCAACATCCTCTTGTCTATCAGATAGGTTTCAGTCTTTGTAAGGGTAGGTCTATTTTGGTTTTGAAACTCATCCCAGGAATATCTTTTCCTCTCGGGCAGGATACTTGTTTTCGTAAATAAAATCTGTATGGGTGTTCTTTCAGCCACCACAATGGGCAATCCGTGCTAGGTCTCACTGAGTTCTGCCCTGTTCAGGTTCATACCAGCTCTTAGCTAAGAGTCTGAGGGGGCCGGCGGGGGACCGTGGTGCACGCCTGTAATCCCAGCACTTTGGGAGGCCAAGTTAGGAGAATCTCTTGAGCCCAGGAGTTCGAGGCCAGCTGGGGCAACATAGTGAGAACTCATCTCTACAAAGAATAAAAAAATTAGCCAGGCATGGTGGTGCATGTCTGTGGTCTCTGCTACTTGGGAGGCTGAGAAGGGTGGATCCCATCTGCCCGGGAGTTCGAGGCTGCAGTGAACTGGGGGGTGATCGTGTCCCTGCACTCCGGCCTGGGCAACAGGGAGAACCTGAGGTGGGCCCCCCGCACACTTCCGGAGCCCCTCCTCTCCAGAGCCCCACCCACAAACCCCAGCCGTGCCAGGTCAGTGAGACCGCTGTCCTGCTTGGGCTCCACTTTGGTGCTGCTGGAAGGAGGATGCCCTAGGAAGAAAGCCCGGGTGCCTGCTGGTGAGCTCAGACGCTCTTCTCCTCCCAAATGGTGCAGCCTTCAACCGCCTATTGTCCGATACCGGAAAACACTTGCTGCAGACCTTTGGTCTGGTTTTACAGTTGTTTCTAGCAGAATGTAAGTTTGGGACCCAGTTACTCTGTCATGGCTGGAGGCAGAAATCCTCCTGATTTTTCTGATTACTATCCACATCTAGCAACAGAATTCTCTTCTTAACTTAACACACTGGTCGGCGTTGACGCGTGATAGGTGCCAGCAAATGATACAGCGGGGTGGGGGGAAGAGAGAGAGAGAGAGAGAGAGAGAGAACCTTTTGCCGGAGTTAAAGGTAAAGGTAAGCTTGAGCCCAGTCTCCATCTGAATTACCATTCTCTTTTCTGGACAGTGAGAAAAAGAAAGGGAGCAGAACCAGCATATTATTTTCTGGACTCTCTGTAAGTTACCTTAACCTATTATATCCTGTAATCTTTAAATCAGTAAAACAATTATTACTGTACCCATTTTACAGAAAAGGAAGTCGAGCCTTAGAGAAGTGAAAACATGCAGCCAGGAAGATAGTAGAGCCAGAATTTAGAAACCCATCTCTCTCCTGTCCGCCACACTGCCTCTCTAGCCTTACTGGGTGGTTGCCAGAATTTACTGAGTGCTTGGGTTGCCCGTTCCACTGTAAGCGCCAGCCTCCCGGGCCCATTCCAGTTGCTTTTGTTTGGTCCCTTCTTGGTCAGTGGTAGGCTAAGTTGTCCAAGTCCTCCCCACCGCTGGTTCTTGGGGACATCAGGAACGTCTAAGCCACTGAGTCGGGGTGGACTTTAGGTTGACAAGTTGCCAGAATTCAGAGAAGCTTCCCCCACCCTAAGTGACTAACAAGCAACAGGCTGGTCAACAACAGCAAGAGCAGCACCTGCCCTGATTCGCCCCTGGGTGTCTCCCCAGGTGCCGAGACTTGCTGGGCTGCAGCCTCCTGCTCACCCACCCTCTCTTATTCCTGCCGTCATGCCCCATCGTCCTCCTTTCTCCAGCAGGTGGCATTTCCCCCAAGATCTAATCCCTTGAAGCAGAAGAGCATGCTGCAAAGTGTGCGATGGGATTGTGTTTCTTGTTAGGCCAGTGCCACGTCCCCCTTGGTGGTTGGATGCTTGGCCACTGCTTCTGGTGTCCTTAGTGGGACAGCAGCATCCATTCTTAAGGTCTTCATGGTACAAGATGGTACTTGGTAAACTCAGACGTGGGCAGATAGGTGAGAAACACACATTTGCTACTTGCCACATTGAGTAAAACATTTTGCATATATTATTTATTTATTTATTTTATTTTTTTGAGTTGGAGTCTCACTCTGTTGCCCAGACTGGAGTGCAGTGGCACGCTCCCTGCCACCGCAGCCTCGACCTGCTGGGTTCCGGCGATCCTTCCACCTCAGCCTTCCAAGTAGCCGGAATTACAAGCATGCACTACCACGCCCGGCTGATTTTTTGATTTATTGTAGAGATGAGGTCTCACCAAGTTGCCCAGGCGGGTCTCGAACCGCAAGCTCAGGCAATCCACTCACCTCAGCCTCCCAAGGTGCGAGATTACAGGCTAAACCACCGAACCTAGCTTATATTTCTTAATACAGAATTATATGTAAAATGTACAGAATCATTAGCTATAAAGAGTACAACAATTCTTTTTTCTTTTTTTTTTTTTTTGAGTTGGAGTCTCACTCTGTCACCTAGGCTGGAGTGGCGTGCCACACTCATGGCCACTCCAGCATCGACCTGCTGGGCTCCAGTGATCCTTCTGCCTTAGTCTTCCAAGGAGCCAGAACTACAGGCGCGTGCTACCACTCCCGGCTTTTTTTTTGTAGGGACGGGGTCTCATCAAGTTGCCCGGGCTGGTCTTGAACTCGTGGGCTCAGGCAATCCACTCGCCTCAGCCTCCCAAAGTGCTGGGATGACAGGCTGAGCCACCGAGCCCGGCCCATCCTTTTTTTTTTTTTCCAAACATATTTTGCACAGACATGTGTTGCCCTTCGATTAAATTTATATGACTTTTTTCTCTTTCTTATTTTTTAAAAAAATGAAACATCTTTTTTGGGATGAGCTTTGAAACAGTAGACTGATTGATTTTGATTGATTTTAGAAACAAGGAGTGCAGTGCCATGATTATAGCTTACTGCAGCCTCAACCTCTTGGGCTCAAGGGATCCTCCTGCCTCAGCCTCTCAAGTAGTGGAGACTACAGGTGCGGGCCACTACAATGGGCTAATATATATCTTTATTTTTGTAGAGATGGGACCTCGCCATGTTGCCCAGGCTGGACTTGAACGCCTGACCTCAAGCACTGGGATTCCAGGTTTGAACTGCCGTGCCCGGCCCTCCCTTCCCTGTATCCTTTGGCCCTCCTCTCTTTCTTTCTTTCTTTTTTTTTTTTTTTTGAGTTGGAGTCTCACTCTGTTGCCCAGACTGGAGTGCAGCAGCTGCTCCCAGTCACCGCAGCCTCGACCCGCTGGGCTCCGGCGATCCTTCCGCCTCAGCCTTCCGAGTAGCTGGAACTACAGGCGCGTGCTACCACGCCCGGCTGATTTTTGATTTATTGTAGAGATGACGTCTCGCCAAGTTGCCCGGGCGGGTCTTGAACCCGCGGGCTCAGGCAATCCACTCACCTCAGCCTCCCAAAGATGTGGGATTACAGGCTGAGCCACCGAGCCCGGCGTCTCCTCTCTTTCTATACTTGCCTAACGTGAGACATATTCAGAATAAGACCTTGTGAACTTCCACTCTTTTAGCTCAAAATGTACTTTGGAGAGGAACTTGGGAAAGTTAACCCCTGAGCCAGCTCCGATCCAAAGGTTCCTGAAGAACCCCGATAGCTGCCTTTGTTCCTTTGTAGGAAAAGGTGACATCGAAGTCAGTCCTTTAAACAGATACATACGTGATGAAGTCATCGCATGATCAGATACGGCAGTGTTTGCCTGGGGCCCCTTGAACTCCTAAAATGCTGCTTTTTCTGTACAGAGCTTTGTGATGATGACCCACCAAGCATCACACACGCCAGCTTCAAGGCCTTGGCCTACAAGGAGGGGACCATGTTAGTCTGTGATTGCGAGGATGGCTTCCGCAGACTGAAGCGAGAGTCGTCCTACATGCGCTGCACGGGAAACTCCAGCCATTCCTCCTGGGACAGCCAGTGTCGCTGTGCAAGCTCCTGTGAGTGGCTTCCTTCGTAATGACCAAGGGAGAGGCAAACGCAGCCGAGAGTGAGACGGGCCCACGGGCGAGCCCGTGGGCATCGCGAGCGAGAAATGCCCCAGGCTGGGCGATTTCTTAAGAAAAGAGGGTTACCTGGCTCACGGTTCTGCATGGCGCCGGCATCCGCTGGGCTTCTGGTGAGGCCTCGGATGTTTAGCGTCATGGCAGAAGGGGAGGGGAAGCAGGCGTGTCACCTGGAGAGAGCGGGAGCGAGAGTGAGGAACAGGCACTTTTATTTATTTGTTTTCTAAATTTTTTTCTGAGTCAAGGTCTCACTCTGCACCCAGGCTGGAGTGCAGTGGCCGCTCCCGGCCACCGCAGCCTTGACCTGCTGGGCTGCAGCGATCCTTCTGCCTCAGCCTTCCAAGCAGCTGAAACTACAGGTGTGTGCCACCACACCCGGCTAGGTTTTTTGTTTATTGTAGAGATGAGGACTCGACATGTTGCTCAGAATGGTCTCGAGCCCCCGAGCTCAGGCAATTCTCTTGCCTCTGCCTTCCAAAGTGCTGGGATTATAGGCGTGAACCACTGGACCTGACCTAAAAAGAGTAGGCTCTTTTAAATGGCCAGCTCTCAAGGCCCATGCAGTGGCTCGCTCCTGTAATCCCAGCATTTTGGGAGGCAGAGGCAAGAGGATTGCCTGAGCCCGGGGGTTCGAGACTAGCCTGAGCAACATCATGAGACTTCAACTCTACAATCAATTTAATAAAGTAACCAGGCATGGTGGCTCGTGCCTTTAGTCCTGGCTATTTGGAAGGCTGAAGGGGAAGGATGGCCTGAGTCCAGGAGGTTGAGGCTGTGGTGAGCTGTGATCTGTGCCACCGCCCTCCAGCCTGGGTGACAGAGTGAGGCTCTGACTCAACTAAAGATACATACACACATTTCTAGCAGTTCTAATGGGGGAATCACTATCCACTTTCCATTAGGCTGAATTAGCCCCTTGTTTCTTTTCTTTTCTTTTTCTTCTTGGTCTCCCAGCTCTCACACCCTACTGCCACATCTTGAGACTTCAACTCTACAATCAATTTAATAAAGTAACCAGGCATGGTGGCTTGTGCCTTTAGTCCTGGCTATTTGGAAGGCTGAAGGGGAAGGATGGCCTGAGTCCAGGAGGTTGAGGCTGTGGTGAGCTGTGATCTGTGCCACCGCCCTCCAGCCGCCCTCCAGCCTGGGTGACAGAGTGAGGCTCTGACTCAACTAAAGATACATACACACATTTCTAGCAGTTCTAATGGGGGAATCACTATCCACTTTCCATTAGACTGAATTAGCCCCTTGTTTCTTTTCTTTTCTTTTTCTTCTTGGTCTCCCAGCTCTCACACCTGCTGCCACATCTTGTTGAATGAATGCAAAGATCCGAGCTCCGCCCCATGCACCTGGCAGTGTAGAACCCTGAGGCGACGCTGTGAGCCCCCCACCCCCTTTTCAGTGACATCTCGGCAACCCTAAGGAATGCACTCGGGAGAACACTGAGGCAGTGGAAGGGATTTCCCCCCAGATGAGGGTCACAGAAACGCGTGCTACCGAGTTCTAGAGTCTTCTCTGTTGCCAGCGTTTTGCGTGCTGGGTTCCATAGTGGCTTTCGGGATTTCTTGGGGGAAATGTATTGTCAAGAAGGAAGTGTGATCTGTCCAGGTCTTCCCCAGCTCGGGTCGGGAGCAGGCAGCTAGAGCACAAGGATGTCCCCAAAGACCCCCGTGCTCCCCAAGGGTGGCTGCCTTTTGCTCCACTCTGCAAGGCCTTTGGGTGCTGAAGGCCTTTGGGCACTGGGGGTGGGGTCAGGAGGGAGGAAGGAGCCCCAGGTGGAGCAGGCCGGCATTGGATGGGTCTACCCAGCAGCACGAGGGAAACCGAGGCAGGGACGGTTGTTCACATCCATTTTTTTTTTTTTTTTTGAGTTGGAGTCTCACTCTGTCACCCAGGCTGGAGTAGCACACTCACAGCCACCCCAGCATTGACCTGCTGGGCTCCGGCGATCCTTCCACCTCAGCCTTCCAAGTAGCTGGAACAAAAGGCACACACCACCATGCCCAGCTAATTTTTTTATTTACTGTAGAGACAAGATCTCACCAAGTTGCCTGGGCTGGTCTTGAACCCATGGGCTCAGGCAATCCTCTCACCTCAGCCTCCCAAAGTACCAGGGTTATAGGCGTGAGCCATCGTGCCCAGCCCACATCCATTTACAAAAAAATCTGGACATCAAAACTGTGGCTTGAGAACCTTGTGGTCCCCTGAGTTGGATGTCATGGGAGTCAGCGGACTGCCCCCATGCTTTCTAAGCCCAAGTTGACCTGATACTGAGATTTTGCTGTTGAAGTTTCTCTCTTGAATCCCAAGGCCTTTCTCATACAGTCACACTCCCCTGCTAGATCACCTACACTCTGCAATATAAGAATATAGGAAATAGAGGCTGGGGGTGGGGGATCACGCCTGTAATCCTGGCACTTTGGAAGACCGAGGTGGGAGGATTGCTTGAGCCCAGGAATTCAAGACCAGCCTGGGCAACATAGTAAGACCTCGTCTCTACAAAAAAATTAAAAAATTCGATGGGCATGGTGGCGTGCCTCTTTAGTCCTAGTTACTCAGGAGGCGGAGACGGGAGGATCACTTGAGTCCAGGAGGTAGAGGCCGTGGTGAGCTGTGACTGTGCCACTGCACTCCACTCAGGTAACAGAGCGAGACCCTGACTCAAAAAACAAAAACAAAACCTCGAGATGGGGTCGCTGGGTGAGCCGTGTGTCCCCTTTCCCACCCACCCCAGGTATGACTGCAGCCTGAAAGCCACTACCCACTGAAGCCCCTCCTGGACGATTTCCCCATAGACCCCCTGCTTTGTCCTGAACTGGAATTCCGAACCCCCCTCATGAGGGCACTCACACTCAACTCCTTTGCCTACCTCTTCGCACTGGAGGAAGCTCTTCTGGAAGGCTCCCTGTGGCTGCTTTAGGATTGCACGTCTTCCACTTTCTGCGTTCTGAACTGCTTTAGGGGCACAAGGGATTCGGGGGGCTGTGGAGGGAGGCCATTCCTAATTGCTGTCACACGCATACCCACGCGCAACGTTGACCAAATTGATGGCAAGGAAGGAGGTCCTTTGGGTGGGAAATGCACACACACACACATACACACACACACACACACAAGATATTCTGCCTGAAAACCTTCCTTTTTTTTTTTTTTGAGTCGGAGTCACACTCTGTCGCCCAGGCTCACGGCCACCACAGCCTGGACCTGCTGGGCTTTGGCGATCCTTCCGCCAGCCTTCCGTTTTTTAAGAAACACGTCGCGGCATGGCCGTCATGCACATGAACAACAAGAGGCCAGGGCCGGGGGGTGGGGGCAGCATGAGCAGGCCCTACCCACAGGAGGGCATCTGCGGGGCTCAACTTTGTGGCCCCAGGACCCGGACACCGCCAGGCCCAGCATGGGTGCTAGGCAGACGCTCTTCTTGAGTAAGTGACCGAATGTTCTGTGGTAAGCATCCGTGACGCGATCGGCTTCATTCTGTCATACTTTCTAGCCCCTAGGAACACAAAGAAGCAGGTCACAGCTCAGCCTCGAGACCAGAAAGAAGGAAAATCCACGGAAATGCAAAGTCCGAGGCAGCCTGTGGACCCAGCGGACCTTCCAGGTAAGCGATGAATGCCTCTGAGCAGCTGTCCTCCGGTCAACTCCTGGGAGCCGACCTTCTCTTGCCTGTAGGGACGTGTCCCCAGAGGAGAAGGGTCTGTCCCCTGGCTCTTGAGCGCATGCCTTTCATTCCCCGCTTCCCAGGGTGTCATGTGGACGAGGCCTTTTGCAGGGTGCTTTTGGCTGTTTGCTCAGCCTCCCAAACCAACTCGGGCCTGGGCTTCCTCCCGGGCTTGGCAGCTGGCAGGATCAAATCTGACTCAGTTCAACTCAGAAGCATGTTGGAACTCACTGTGGCCCAGACTCTGCAGACAGAAGATACAAACAAGAGAAGACAACGGTCCCCGCCCTCAGGGACACAGCATTTTTCCTTCAAGGACAAGACAATGTGCTTCAAGCAAAACTGTCTACCTCCAGGCGTTTCTCGTAGGGTCCAGAAAACCACCTCTGGACTCCTGGGCAGTGAGTGAGTGAGCACGGGGACAACTGCCCCTTGCCTGTCCTCAGCCTTCCCAAGTGGATCGTTCTGAAGTTATGACATCAAGAAGAACTAGAGCCCGCTGGGGAGAACTGGGCTCTTTCAGGACCAGCTGACCTTATGAGACCTGTCATCGTGTGCTAAATTTATGAGCTCACAAGGAATTTTATCATAGATCATCGCGACCAAGCCCACAATCCAATGAGTCAGGGAGCAGGAAGTCTGTCTTCAACTTACTGAGAAAACTGAGACACAGGAAGTTAAAAGACATGACTAGACAGAGCAGGACCGGAGCAGGCCGGGTCTCCTGGATGAGAGGAGGCCTCTTCCTACCGATTTCTTACTTTGAACGAGTTTGAATTTATTTCCAGTTTCCACTATTGTGAAAAACAGCCTAATCCAGGGCATAGTGGCAGCACAGGGTTGTTGTCCCTGTATCCCTCCAACTTTGTCCTGGAACGATGCCTCCACACACGTGTCATTGATTTGTTTCTCTCTGCCTCCTCTGCGTCACCCTCCCTGATTTCTGGCAGGTTCCAGGGAGGTTTGTGTGTGGGGCCCTTCCTCAAGGGGCCACCGGCTGGTCTGGCTGATGGCTGTTTCCCAGATTGTCTTAGTGTGTGCAGGATTTCACTTGAAAGACGCAGACCCCGTCCCAATAGGCTCAGACCGTCAGGAAGTGCATCGGCGGGCCAGCCATGTTTTATTCTGAGACGAAAACACAAGCTCAGTCGTGATGTGGAAAGTGCTACATTGCAGAGGCCGGCTTGGGACAGGGTCCCTCCACTTCCTGCTGGAGCCGAGGGCTTCTGGGGACACTCACAGAGGGTATGGGGGTACGCTGGCTAGGGAGGGCCTGGAGGTCAGAGGGCACGTGCCGTTTCCCAGCCTAGGGCTGGAGGGCACACACAGTTCCACAGGTCCAGATAGGGGATGGCAGGAAGGATGCTGAGATTAGATCAGAGCAGGACATGCTCTTTGGGTTTTCATCGAGTGAGTGGAAAGTTACTGGGCATGGGAGCTGTTGAGAGGTCTTGCAGCGCTCATGCGGGCCAGACTTCAGGCATGGCTTGATCAGAGACCATGCGCCACTTCTCTGAGATCCCTGAGTTTTTCCCTGCTTCTGGCTTTGGCTTTGTCCCCAGTCCTTTCACCACAGTCCCCAGATGGCCACCAGCCACCCGCCGAGAATGTGCTTCTTCCATCATCCAGTGGAAATCCAAGGTGGCTTTCGTGCTTCCTTCGCCCAGATGGGCTTGAACTTGGCCCAGATGGGCTCGAACTTGACTCAGATGGGCCTGAACTTGCTCTTCGGCCCCCGCTGAGACCGCCCTGAGCACTTATCAGGACCCTCGATGGCTTCACGAGCCGGCCCCGGCATGTCCTCTTCCCGAGGCAGCACCAGTCGGAACGGGTCGCTCACTCCTCCGGCTCCCGCAGCAAGCATCTTCTGCCCCCAGTCCTCACCGCGTCTTTTCACCCAGCTGACTTTTCGCCCCTCGCAGGAGCGATGGGGTCTTCATGCCATCCCCCAGGGTCTAGCGGGCTTCCTGACACACAGACGTTCTCAAGGCATTGGTTGAGTGGAAGAGTGAACGGACGGATGGACCAGATCAGAACCAAGGTCCTGCCTCCAGCAAGAGGCGCCCGGGCCCGCTCACAGCCCTCTCTCCAGGTGGCGCTCAGAATGCCCCTTCCCTCCCCAGGTCACTGCAGGGAGCCTCCCTCGTGGGAACACGAAGCCCAGGAGAGAACGTATCAGTTCGTGGTGGGGCAGACGGTTCACTACCGGTGCGACCAGGGCTACAGGGCCGTCCGGAGGGGTTCTGCCCAGAGCATCTGCGAAGTGGCCCACGGGAAGACCAGGTGGACCAGGCCCCGGCTCACGTGCCAAGATGAGACGGAGCCCGATCAGCTTCCAGGTAGGACGGCTCCCTCCTGGGGACCACTGCGGTGTTGGGTCGACCAGGGTGGAACCCCCGACTTCACCTGCCACGGGACTTTGGGCAAGCCCCTTAATCAACTTGGCCTCCATTTTTTTCTCAACCATTTTCTTGGGGGAGTCACAGTCACCCAGGCTGGAGTGCAGTGGTGTGACCACAGCTCCCTACAGCATTGATCTCTTGGGTTCAGGTGATCCACCGGCCTCAGCCTCCTGAGTAGCTGGGAACTATAGGTGTACGCCATCACACTCAGCTAATTCTTTCACTTATTGTAAAGACAGGGTCTCACCAAGTTGCCCAATCGGGTCTTGAACCCCAGGGCTCAGGCAATCCTCTCACCTCAGCCTCCCAAAGGGCTGGAATTACAGGCATGAGCCACCATGCCTGGCCCACCATCTTCCTTCTGGAATCTTATGAATATTTCAACAATCAGAAGCCACTTATGTGGAACCATAAGTGTTCCTGGCCACTCTTACATCTCATATCCCGTGTCTTCCTCTTGGGCCCTGGCGATGCTGCCTCTCTCCGTCGGCCTGTCTCCCGCGGGCCACCCTGCCAGCTCCGTGACAGGCCAGGACAGGGCAGGGCACGGCGGGAGGGGGTGGCCTACCGCACCCAGAGGCAGGAGAGCCCCCTGCGGGAAGCTCCTGTGTACACGGCAACTCCATCTAGTGACTCAACCGCGTTGGGATTCTTTGACCATTCCCAAGTCTCGTGTGGACACCAGAGCTGAGGAGGAAGCCCGGGGAAAGCGCTGCTCAGAGATTCACGGACAGTCTAGGTCTGGGCTCGAATTCCCTCGAGCCTGCTCTGCTGAGGTCATGCAGTCACTTCCCAGTGACCTTGACATGGCCTCCCCAGAGATGTGCCCAAGCCAGGACTCCTGCATCCACGGGGGTATCTAGGGCCGGCAGCTGAGGCAGGTGGGGCCGGAGTGAGCCTCCCGTCGCCTGCCCAGCCCCTCAAGCGTGGCTGACTCTTCTCTCCAGGTGAAGAGGAGTTTCCCACAAGCCCCAGTCTTGCTGAGAGTCAGACTTCCCGTGCCATCACAACAGGTACGGGGACGTTTCCGTGAACACGAAGGCTTGGCCATAAGCCCAACCAGAAGGGCAGGTTCTGGACCCACAGGCAGGGGTGACCCACCCGAGGCGGGAAGCCTCACCAACCTCCCCTCACCAGAGCAGGGTCAGGGTCTCAGCGACCTGCACACCCCAAAGCCAGCGTCAGAAAGAGGAGACCCAGACAGGGGTGGCCTCCCTCGGCAGAAGACGGACCGCCTGAGCCCAGCCCCCTCCTTCCCACCAGCCTCTGTGTTTCTAATCCCCTGAGAGGCCTTGCCTCCCTCCACCAGCCTCCAGCCTCCTGTGGTTCTAAAGTTCCCATAACCTGGGTGTCGCCCACCTCCCCGCTCTTTTTCTCAGATTTTCCAGAGCAGACAGAAGCAGCCACAACCGCGGAGAACATATTAACAGCGGACTACCAGGTGGCAGGTGGGTGGGGCGCTTTCTCTGTGGACACGAGGCACACCAGGCCGAGACGTGGCCAGCTTGGTTGTTGGGGAAAATGTCCTCTCCTTACACGACAGAATGTCTATAAGAGGAAAGACGGATCCAGGTACCAACCCCACTCACAAGCCCACGCGTCGCTCACGGTACGTCGTGAGTGAAGCCTCAAGCCAGCCGCACCCGCTGAGCTGATCTGGAAGGACAGTGTCCCTCTGTGAGGAGCGGGGGAGGGGGAAAGAGGGGACAGTGTGACCAGGCAGAGAGAGGAAAACCTTCCAGAAACAGTCCAGCTGTTTCTTAAGAAAGGGAAAAGACAAGCTTTGAAAGCTGCATTGGCCTCAGTAAATAATTCAGAACCTCAGCAAAGCAGCATTTGGAAAACATGAACACAGTCAAGAGACATTCACGTGTTTACCGTTTACCTTCATATTTCGCTTTTTTTTTTTTTTGAGTTGGAGTCTCACTCCGTCGCCCAGACTGGAGTGCAGTGGCTGCAGCCTCGACCCGCTGGGCTCCGGCGATCCTTCCCCCTCAGCCTTCCAAGTAGCTAGAACTACAGGCGCACGCTACCACGCCCGGCTCATTTTTTGATTTATTGTAGAGACGGGGTCTCACCAAGTTGCCCAGGTGGGTCTTGAACCCACTGGCTCAGGCAATCCACTCACCTCGGCCTCCCAAGGTGCGGGATGACAGGCTGAGTCACCAAGCCTAAGCCCTGTCAACATTTTTTTTTTAAACCAGGCGCAGGCCTGGCTTGTGGCCCCCTTACACGAGGCTGGCCTCTGAACCTTCCTGAAGGGCCTGCCTGGAGGAAGAGGGTCTCCGAGGAGAGGCAGCCTCCCTCGTTCCCCCCACGCCTCGCCCGGCCCTCCCTGGTTCCTTGCGCCTCTGAGAAGACCCATGGGGAGGGACCGGCCTTCGGAGAAGGGGAAAGAGACACCGCGGCCTCCGCCTTGCTCTGGGCACGTTCTGGGGCTGCCACGTGGCCCTGGCCCCTGGGGCCTCCATGCCAAGCCCAGGGCCCCTTTGCTGACGGCCTCTCTCTTGACAGTGGCCGGCTGCGTCTTCCTGTTCGTCAGCGTTCTCCTCCTGAGCGGCCTCACCTGGCAGCGGAGATGGTGAGTCCAACATGGCCACGGGGGGCTCGCAGAGAGCAGAGCCGGCGGGGACCTGGCCAGGCTTGTCCCTTGCCGGCTTGCCCCTTGCCCACCCCTGCCCCGAAGCCTCACTCAGCCCCCAGAGTCCCAGGGAAACGGGAGAGCAGACTGACTCACCGAGCCTTGGGAACAGCCAAGGCCTAGAGAGACCAGCCCTGGAGCAGATGACACAGCAGAGCTGGCCCTGCAGCCTGGATCCGAAGCCTAGGGACTTCCTGTCCATCACCCTCCTGGAGGGGGCCAGGCAACGTCTACACTGAGCTTGTCCTGTCCTGTGCCCCACCCCACGTCCTCCCACGCTGACACAGCCGGCCCTCGATCAGGAAGGCAAACCGTGTACAGTCTTATTTCCGTTAAGTCAGATTCTCAGCCCTAAGTGTGTCTGAGAACAACCAGGAGAGATTCTTCTAAAAGACCAATGCAATTCTGTAGAAATGGCAGGGGAAGTCTGGGTGTGGTGACTCACCCCTGTAATCCCAGAACTTTGGGAGGTCAAGGTGGGAGGATTGCTTGAGCCCAAGAGTTGGAGACCAACTCGGGCAACATAGCGAGACCTTGCCTCTACAAACATTTTTTTCAAAAAATTAGCCAGGCGTGGTGGTGCATACCTGTAGTCCTAGCTACAAGGGAGGCTGTGTCAGGAGGCTTGCTTGAGCCCAGGAGTTTGAGGTTGCGGTGAGCCACGATTGTGTCACTGCTCTTCAGCCTGAGCAACAGAGTGAAACTCTAACTCAAAAAGAAAAAAAAAATTGCAGAGGCAGTCCAAAGGGTGTGCTTCTCCTGTGGCTCAGTCTTATTCCATAGCCGTGACATCTTTTAATAGAGATTTATAAGGGGAGAATCGTGTCACCAAAACCACTGTGACCCACTTTGGGTTTTGTTGTTGCTGAGACAGGGGTCTCGCCATATTGCCCGGGCTGGTCTTAAACTCCTGGTCTCAAGAGATTCTCCCCCCTTGACCTCCCAAAGTTCTGGGATTACAGGTGTGAGCCACCATGTCTGGCCTGGCCCTGCAATTTCTACAGAACTCCCACAGATCTTGCCAAAGTGCTGGGATGACAGGCAGGAGCCTCACTTTGAATGTGGGAGGACTCTTCACTCAGCACCAGCAGAGCGCATTTATTGCAATAAGAACTGTTTCCGTGGCTTATCCAGGTTGCTCAGCCAAAATAGAGTAGTAATTTCAAAAGTGAAAAAAAAAAAATCCAATGCCTGGGCTCGAACCAGAATTTCTGAGGGTAGTTCTCAGGTGTCAGTACTCCATTTTTTTTTGTTGTTGAGTTGGAGTCTCACTCTGTCACCCAGACTGGAGTGTCGTGGCTGCTCCCGGCCACTGCAGCCTCGACCTGCTCGGCTCCAGTGATCCTTCCGCCTCTGCCTTCCAAGTAGCCAAAACTACTATAGGCGCACGCTACCACGCCCAGCTAATTTTTTTGATTTATTGTAGAGATGAGGTCTGGCCAAGTTGCCCAGGTGGGTCTCGAACCCGCGGGCTCAGGCCATCCACTCGCCTCGGCCTCCCAAAGCGCTGGGATTGCAGACTGAGCCACCGAGCCCGGCCAGTACTTCATTTTTAATAGAGATAAAACTCATCACCTACCCACTATGGTGTGTACAGTGTAGTGGTGTCTTTACTTTGTGCTGCTGTAACAGAATGCCTGAGACTGGGTCATTTCTAAAGAGCGGAGATGTATCCCTTACAGTTCCGGAGGCTGAGAAGTTCAAGGTCGAGGGACCCTCATCTGGCAAGGACCTTCAGGCTGTGTCATCTCGTAGCAGAAGGTGGGAGGGCAGGAGAACGGGAGGGAGCCAGGGATGGGGGCATGAACCCTTCCCATGACAGCAGCACCAGGTCCTCCACGAGGCCGAACCCTCACGCCCCAGCGCCCTCGTGAAGGCCCCACCTCTCAACACCACTGCGCGGAGATGAATTCCCAACACGTGAACTTTGGGGGACACTCACCTAGCAAGTGGTATTGAGTACGTTCGCAGTGTTGTGTGGCCATCACCACTGATTCCAGAACGCTTTCATCCCCTGCAAAAGACGTCCCATCCTGCCCAAGTCTCCACTCTCCCCAGCCCCTGGCAACCACTACTCTGGGACATTAGTGTTTTGTTCTGTTTTTGAGTCAGAGTCTCCCTCTGTCTCCCAGGCTGGAGTGCAAGGGCATGTTCACGGCCACCGCAGTCTCGACCTGCTGGGCTCAGGCGATCCTTCTGTCTCAGCCTTCCAAGTAGCTGGAACCGCAGGCATGCACCACCACAGCTAGCTAGTTTTTTAACTTTTGGTAGAGACAAGGTCTCGCTATGTTACCCAGGCTGGTCTCAAGTGATCTTCCCGTCTTGGCCTCTCCAAGTGCTGGATTACAGACATAGGCCACTGTGCCTGGATTTTTTTGAGTCGAAGTCTCATACTGTTGTCCAGGCTAGAGTACAGTGGGAAGCTTATGGCCACCGCAGCCTTGACCTGCTAAGCTCAGTTGATCGTTCTGTCTCAGCCTTCCAAGTTATTGAATTACAGGCGTACGCCACCACACCTGGCTAATGTATTATAGAGATGAGTTCTCACCATGTTGCCCAGGCTGATCTTGAACCCCTGGGCTCAGGCAGTCCTCTCGCCTTGGCTTCCCAAAGTGCTGGGATGACAGGTGTGAGCCACTGTGCTCTGCCATTGGTGCTTTTGTGAAGTCCCTCAGATGGATCTAACACAGCTGCACTTCAGTTGACAACCCTGAACCAGGCCATTGGTTTTCCAACTTGAGTGTGCATCAGAACCACCTAGAGGGACACAAGGAGATGATCCATGTTTGGGACGATGGACGTGCCCATTTCCCTGGTCTGATCACTAGACATTGTATGTATCAAACATCACTATGCACCCCATGAATATGTGCCGTGATTTTTTGGCAACTTAAAAAAAGTATTGTTAAAAAATCATCTGGACACTGGGCGCAGGGCTCACGCCTATCATCCCAGCACTTTGGGAGGTGAAGGCACGAGGATTGCCTGAGTCCAGGGATTCAAGACCAGCCTGGGCAATTTGGTGAGACTTCGTCTCTACCATAAATTAAAAAATTAGCCGGGCGTGGTAGTGCACGTGCCTGTAGTTCCAGCTACGTGGAAGACT
>NW_007055580.1:16585-32167 GCF_000164805.1 Carlito syrichta | reverse complement strand
AAAAAAAAAAGGAAAAAAAAGAAAAAAAGAATCGTCTGGAGGGCTTGTCCAGGCACAAACCGCCAGGCCTCCCAGAGCTTCTGACTCGGTAGCCTTGTTGGGGATCGGTTGACTCCCGGGTGACACGCTGCTGCTTCCGAGAACAAAGTCTGAGAACCACGGCACCAGGCCCGCAGAAGTACGACTCAGGCGTGTGAAATCCCGTCACAAAAAGGCACGTTCTGTTGAGAAAAAACCATTTCTCCTCCCTGGAGAGAGTGAACTATAGAAACCCACCCTTTCTCGCTCTCGACTCTCTGGGGCCCTCCGACCCCTGCCGCGTCCGCCCCGGCAACCTGACGCGAACTCCCTGGTAAGACCCTGAGAAGACAGAAATGCTCCCTCCAACGCCCGACCTCTTCGATCCTGGAGGTGCCCCAGCCAGAGGAAGAAAACAAAATCAAATTTCTTCCCTTCTTCCATGGGTCATCAGGTCCATAATATGCTCCTAATTTTCCTCGTGGGAACTAAAGAGGATAAATTATTGCAGTGCAAATAATAAGCCCTCCGGGGCTACCGTATAGGAATACTCCTATGCCTGCCAGTCTAGCAGTTTCTCTGAGGTGTGGGCGGATTCCTCGGGTGTGTCGTTTTAGAACTACAGGTGGTAATGAATGGGCAGTGCCTGGCATGCCGTAGGCACTCAATACTTGCTGGAGCCTCTTCTCCCTCAGGCGGAATGCCTGACAAGGATATTTCCATTTGAGTAGCTTGAAGACCCAAAGCCTCCAGACACAGAGGACAGGGCTGTTGGGGGGTGGGAATGGTTCAGTGCTTGTATTGTAAAATATCGTGTGAAACTCTTTGAGTTCTCACAAGGTCTCCTGGAATGACAATCTCTGGGGAGACTCAAACAGAGGTCTCAAGATAGGCTGGGTGTGGAGGTTCATGCCTGTAACCCCAGCAATTTGGGAGGAAAAGGAGAGAGGGTTGCTTGAGCCTAGGAGTTTGAGACTAGCCTGGACAACATAGCAAGACCCCCACCTCTTTTTTTAAATACAAAAATTAAATAATATATATTTAAAATTCTTGACATGACCCCCTAATCAGTTTGCGGCAATCGTTTCTTCCTAGAATCCAGTATCGCTCCATAGTGCCCTCTTGTGGCAACAGAAATCCTACATTTGAATGACTGGAATCGCATATCCTAGTCAAGCAGTTTTGCGCAAGGGATTTTGGGGGTGTGCTTTTTGTTTTGTTTTTTGAGCCATGACTAGGAGTAGTGACGTGCTGCAGAAGGCTCACATTTTGCAGGGCTTTTTTGAGTTGTCATCTCACTGTCACCTAGGCTGGAATACAATGACGCGATCCCAGCTCACTGCGAGCCTTCCACCTCTGCCTTCCCAGTAGCTGGAACTACAGGCACGCCACTGTGCCTGGCTAATTTTTTTATTTTTAGTAGAGACAAGGTTTCATGATGTTGCCTAAGCTGGTCTCGAACTCCTGGGCTTCAGCCATCCTCCCGCCTCAATCTCCCAAAGAACTGGGATTATAGGTGTGAGCCACCGCGCCTGGCTGCAAATGGATTTTTAAGCATAGCCATTATTAAAAATCAAAGTATATAAACTCACAATTCAATAAGTTATATTAAAAACACAGTCAATAAGCACTCGAAACTAATCACTTCCTAGTTATTGTGCCACATTTAGCTATTATCTTTGTTCTGGGGTAATTTACAGCAATCGACTCTTTATGGTGGAAATACTGCATGATGGTGGCACTGCACATCTCTTCCCGTGTTCAGTGACATCACATTGCTCGCTGGAAACCGGGTGCAGCAGGATATTTACAGCATGGAAATAGGCTGTGGTCTTCAGAGAGCCACTTGTCAGACATTACCAGCACACCTGGCTGGGAGCTTTGCCGGGAGGAGTTCTGAGCACAGCGGGAAATAACCAGGTGTCTCCATGAGCTAGGTGAGGACAGGGCAGTCTAAGACCGTACCGCCCAATACAGCAGCCATCTGCTACCCGTGGAAGTTTATGTGCGAACTTAAATAACGCCAACATAGTTAAAAACTCAGTTCTGGTGGCACTAGCCCCATTGAGTGTGACTGTCTTTTTAAAATTTCATTTCAGAGTTGTGGGGTACATGTGACCATTTGCTCCGTAAGTCAATCGCTTGCAGGTGAGGTTTGGGCTTTGAGCCAGCCCTCCTTCCCCCGACAGTGGACCTGGCATCCTGTGTGTGGCTGTGTGCCCTTGTCCCTCCTCCCTCCCTCCCTCCTCCGACAGTGTCCAGCGTCTGGACCCCTTTGTTCCCACCTTTGTGCCCGTGTGACCCGTGATCAGGGCCCGCTTATGAGTGAGAACACACAGTGCTCAGTCTTTTGTTTCTGTGATAGTTCACTTAGAAGGATGGTCTCCAGCTGGCTGCGAAGGATATGATTCTGTTCTTCTCTATGACTGTGTGATATTCCCTTGTGTCTATGACATTTTCCTTATCCAATCCACCTTTGACGGGCATCTGGGTTGGCTCCATGTTTCTGCTATTATGAACAGTGCTGCAGTGAACATACTATGTGGCCACATTATTAGACAACACGGGCACGAAAGATTTCCATCATCTCAGAAGGTTCTAGAGGACACTAGAAACTAGGTGTTTCTATTCGTGCAAATCACTTCGCTCACTTAGCTGCTGTGATTCTTCCTGTTCCACAGCTTTTGTCTTCCACACAGTTTGAGAAATGTATAGAACATTTTCTAAGGGCCAGGCACCGTATCAGGGACTCAAAGATGAACATAACACGTTCCTGCTCTTAGGAGCCTACAGAATAGTGGACGGCAAGAGGAAAGCACTGACTTTAAATATAACTTGTCAAAGCCTAAGATTGAGGCGTTGCAGGAGCAAAGAAAGGGGACACACGTGGCAGTTCAGAGAAGGATCTAGAACTGATGGTGCCCAAAATGTCTAAGGCCGGGCAGAACAAGGCGGCAACAGCTTCTGGGCAGAGGGAGAGGGAGGACAGGTTGAGAGGTGTGGAATGGCAGAGGGGTGTGTTTGGGGAAAGCCAAGCAGAGCTGAACCACAGGGCATGTGGGGCAGTGGTGACAGTGATGCCTTGTCGTAGGGAGTGACAGTGACTTGGAAGACCAAGCCGGGCTGTGGAGCTTTATGCAGGGCAAACATGGACAGTGGCCATTTGAATGATCTGCTGCCACACAGAGGCTAAACTTAAGGTGGGGATCGGTGGTGGCCACTTGACAACACGAACTAGAATCCATCCACTGGGAGGATGACGGAAGCTTGAGCTGGTCAGTGGATAGCAGCTTAAAAGGAGACAAAGAGCTGGGCTCGGTGGCTCAGCCTGTAATCCCGTGCCTTTGGGAGGCTGAGGTGAGTGGATTGCCTGAGCCCGCGGGTTCGAGACCAGACTGGGCAACTTGGCAAGCCCTCATCTTTATAATAAATCAAAAAATAAGCCGGGCATGATAGCGGGCACCTGTAGTTCCAGCTACTTGGAAGGCTGAGGCGGAAGGATCACCTGAGCCCAGCAGGTCGAGCTGTGGTGGCCATGATGGTGCCCCTGCACTCCAGCCTGGACAACGGAGCAAAACTCTGATTCAAAATAAAAAAATAAAAATAAATTGAACAGACCACATGGGACTAAAGCTCAGCGCTCTACCCACATTTGCTGGAGGGGAGGGGACACATTTTTCTTGGTGCCATATGACTCATGTGACCCTAACTTTCTTATACCTCTACAGGAGGAAGAGAAGGAGAACCATCTAGAAAGCCAGAAGAACAAGCCCTCCTTGGCAAGAAGCCAAGAGCAGCCAACCGAAGTCATGCAGCACGAGGAAAATCGAAGAAGTTAAACACCCATCCCGGAGGAGCCTCTTGTGAGCGCCTGCGTTTGGGGGTGCTCTAAAGTCAGCGCAGGACACCCGTACTCTGAGCAGCTGTTCCAGGGTCCTAAAGAGAAAGAGTGGAACAGCCTGAACTATTGGTCCCCCGTCGTGTGTGTGTTCCTCCCTTAGAGCTCGAATGGCATGGACCGTTCACCACAGCTTACATAATAGAAGGGAAAGTCACTTATGTTGATTTCATCCTAACTCCCCCATTTAGGAATCCCAAGTGAGGCCCTAGCGCGCCACTGTAAACACACACACACACACACACACACACACACTCCCTATGCAACTGGACCCTGTCCTCGTACATCCTTCCCAGCCTCTGGCTGACTGCCCTTGCTCCAGTCATTTTGCTCAGTGACCGTCCTTGAAGATCTCTGGTCTGGGAACTAGAAATCTTTTTGTCCCTGGCTCAGTCTTCTAAGCTATTCCTCTTCCGTTCAGCCTTCGGTTTCGAAGTTCTAGAGAACAGAGGTCATGGCAGAATAGTCCTTAGGTAACACCAAAATGGCCAGCCAAGACCTTGAGTCAATGTCAGAAACAGAAGGATAAGCCAGGTCCTGGGGAATGAATCACACCCGCCCAACGGTTCCACCTGGGCATTGTTAGTAGGCCTCTGTAAGAGCTGGTTTCCTTGGGATTGCTCTAAACGACACTCTGACTTTGGCCTGACATTGATGTTTCCAGGTGGACACATGGTATGCAAATGTGTACACTCCCCTGTAAGTGTCTAAAAATTCAGAAAAGGATCCATGCATTCAATGTTTACAGAAAGAAGGAAAGAAAGAAAGAGGAAAGTGAGTGGAGAGGAAATCACTCCGATAGAATGAAGCCATGGGAAAGAACCCACCAGGGGGCCTTAACTGTTACCAAAAACTTCAGTCAATCAGAAACACCCAGGGATCTCGTTAAAACACAGATTGCTCAACCAGGCATGGTGGCGCACATCTGTAGTCATAGCTACTCAGGAGGCTGAGGCGGGAGGATCCTTGAACTCAGGGATTCAAGACCTATCTGGGTAACAAAGAAAGATCCCATCTCTACAAAAATTAAAATTAAAAAATTAGCTGACCATGGTAGTGCACACCTGTGGCCCCAGCTACATAGAAGGCTGAAGTGGGAATATCACTTGAGGTCAGGAATTGAGCTTGCAGTGAGCTATGATGACACCACTGTACTCCAGCCTGGGCAACAGAGTGAGACTCTGTCTCAAAAAAACCAAAAACGGCTACCTGGAAGGCTGAGGCGGAAAGATCGCCTGATCCCAGCAGGTTGATGCCAGGGTGGCCATTGAGCGAGCCACTGCACTCCAGCCTGGGTGACAGAGTGAGACTCTGACTCAAAAAACAAAACAAAACAACAAAAAAAACATGGATTATGTAGATTGCTGGGCCCAGCTCTGGAGTTTCTGAGTCAGTCGGTCTGGGATAAGGCCAAAGAATTGACATTCCTAACAAGCTCCGAGAAAACCACCCTGAGAACCCCTGTGTGACCCGCGGAAGGCTTCTTTCGATATCTTGGTAAGATCTTGCATTCCAAGTCAGTTGACTCAGATGTTCCAGTCTAACAAAATCCCATGATTAAGGAGACAAATGAAAAGTTAAAGCCAGCAGCCAGCTTTCATCTCTGAAAGGGCAGGAACATGTCATGAAGAATCACAGACAGTTTCAGGAGGGTCTGGATTCAGGTGAGAGTGACATGTGCTGTCCTGTGACCAAGAAAGGACAAACCAGACACTTATACACACGCATCCCACCCCTCAGGTACAGTTTTCTGGGTCAACTAAGATCAAGAAGAATCTCAGCCCAGAAAAAAAGATATCTGTATCTTTAACCTCACTTGAGTAAAAGTGAACTGAATCACCGTTACTCATTTTGGGTGCGGAGGGTCTAGGAGACTGAAGACGTTTCGTGATAATACTAATATGTCATTCACCGTTCTCGTCTTCCTTCTCTCACGAGTGTATGGTGGAACTTTCCAGAAGCCATGTGATGTGTGTTGATGTCATCACTCTGCGTTGACATGCAATGAATTGATCACTAACATTTGCCCAAAAAAGTAATAAATGATGTTTTTAAAGTGTCTTTGTTTTCATTTCTAAATATAGAACATATTGCTAAATATAGTAATAGCATCTGTTTAAACAAAAGCTCTTCAGGATCCTGAACAGTTTTTAATTACTTGGATAGGCCTGGACAAACGGTCAACAAACACATCAGCATCCCTGATCATTTCAGAAATGCAAACCAAAGCCACAGTGATGAGCCTCTTCGTACTCTCTAAGATGATTTTAAGGAAAAAAATGCATGATGGAGGGCTGGGAGGGCAGGCGCGGTGGCTCACACCTATAATCCCAGCACTTTGGGAGGCCGAAGCAAGAGGATTGCTTGAGCCCAGAGTTTGAGACCAACCTGGGCAACAGACTGAGACCTTGTCTCCGAAAAGAATTAAAAAGTAGCTGGGTGTGGCGGCACACGCCTGTAGTCCCAGCTACTCAGGAGGCAGGAGGATCGCCTGAGCCCGGGAGGTCGAGGCTGTGGTAAGCTGTGGTCGTGCCACTGCACTCCAGCCCGGGCGACAGAGCGAGACCCTGACTCCAAAAAAGGAAGGAAGGAAGGAAGGGAAGGGAAAGGAAGAGAAAGGAATGTAACATAGTGCGGCCTCTGAGCAAAGCAGAGACCAGCGATTCCTCAGCAAACTGAATCTGGCGTTATCCCGCGACCCAGCAACGCTGCTCCAGGTATATACCCACGAGAGATAAAAACACGCGACCAGACAGACACCTGGACACGACTGATCATAATGGCATTCTTCACCATCACCAAGAAGTAGGAACAACCCAAATACCCAGCAACGAATGAGTGGCTGATCCACATCCCCACAGGGGCCGGTCAGACCCAGGGAGGGGTGAGGCACTGCCTGATGCTGTGCGCGGACCAGCCTCACACACGCCACGCTCGGCGGGAGAAGCCAGACACGGAAGGTGGCCCAGGGCACGACTCCTTTGGTGTGTGACATCCAGAGCAGGCAACGCCCGTGCTTGCCGGAGGGGTGTTCTGAAGTGATTCCAAAAAAGCTTTGAACTAGAGAGAGGCGGTCACTGCACGGCGTTGTGAATACGCTGGAAGCCACTAAATGGCCAGGCTTGTGGCTCAGCCTGTAATCCCGCGCTTTGGGAGACCGAGTGGATTGCCTGAGCCCGCGGGTTTGAGACCCGCCTGGGCAAGTGAGACCTCATCTCTACAATAAATCAAAAATCAGCCGGGCATGGTAGCGCATGCCTGTAATTCCGGCTACCTGGAAGGCTGAGGTGGAAGGATCGCCGGAGCCCAGCAGGTCGAGGCTGCAGTGGCTGGGAGCGGCCACTGCACTCCAGCCTGGGCAACAGAGTAAGACTCCAACTCAAAAAAAAAAAAGAGGCCACTAAATGGTGCATGTTATAATGGTTTATTGTATGTCATGTGAATTTCACCCCAATTTTTTTCAAGAGACCACAAGACCCAGATACTTAAATTTTGCTCATCTCATTCATGATTCTCCAAGAAGGGTCCTTGGCCCATGGTGGCAGCCAGAAGGGAACGGCTGAAGTCTTATGGTGACTCACTAGCGTTCTATTAAGTGGGTTATCAGGAGGCCTTGAATTTTTGTCTCCAAAAATTAAAATTAACACATGACTAAAGTTTTTTTTTTTTTTTTTTGAGTTGGAGTCTCACTCTGTTGCCCAGACTGGAGTGCAGTGGCCGCTCCCAACCACCGCAGCCTCGACCTGCTGGGCTCCAGCAATCCTTCCGCCTCAGCCTTCCAAGTAGCCGGAACTACAGGCGCATGCTACCACGCCCAGCTCATTTTTTGATTTATTGTAGAGATAAGGTCTTGCCAAGTTGCCCAGGCGGGTCTCGAACCCACGGGCTCAGGCCATCCACTCACCTCAGCCTCCCAAAGTGCGGGATTACAGGCTGAGCCACCAAGCCCGGCTAATGACTAAAGTTTTTAGAAGACTCTGCTTCAGCATTCTATTGAGAACATACAACTTGCATTGGCTGGGTGTGGTGGCTCGCGCCCATAATCCCAACACTTTGGGAAGTTGAGGCGAGAGGATCACTTGAGCCCAGGAATTCGAGATCAGCCAGGGCAACATAGCGAGACCTCGTCTCTACAAAAATCAATCAACCAATTAATCAGCGAAACAAACAAAACAACTTGCATACCTTCCAGAAAGCATGCTGCTACTGACACATTGCCAGAACCATCTTCAGTTGTTTTGTTTTGTTGTGTTTTGCTTAGTTTCTTTTGAGTTGGGATCTCTGTCACTCAGGAGAGCAGTGACACCATCACAGTTCATCACAGCCTCAACCTCCTGGGCTCAGGCAGTCCTTCTACCTTACCCTCCCAAGTAGCTGGGACTACAGGTGTGCACCTGGCTTATTTATTTATTACATTTTTTTTGTTGAGAGATCAGTGAGCGATCACAGAGAGATCAGCGAGAGACAGAGAGAGATCTTCACTTCCTGGCACAGAAGCCTTGTGCAAAGCCCATGACTGGAGCCAGTCATGGCACAGGAAAACTGGAACTGGAGATGGCAAATTCCTGGAGGCTCAGCATGGACGCTTCAGAGAGACGAAAACCCCAGGAGAGCCCAGTCATGGGGGGCCACGCTTTTGTGACTTTCACCTCTATGAATTCAATAAAGACCCCACAGTTACAAGAAGAGAAAAAGTCCCCTCGTGCTTTTGGCTGGGAGGGGAGGAAAGGAACCCTTCTGAAATACCCAGAGGATTCTGTTCTTGTCAACAAGACCTGGGAGAGCATCTTTCTCACTAGCGTGGTTTTTGCTAGTGCCTAACCCACCCAGGGGAAGACAGACTCCAATGCCTCTTCCTCGTGGGAAAGGGGACGTGTCCCGCCCTGGCCCCTCTGCCCCTCACCTGAGGGAGGAGCAACCGAGAAGCACCTGTGAGGGTCACTCCGAGGGGCGAAGCTCACTAAGGACTGAGCCTGGTCACCGGGACGGCAAAGTCCCTCCCCTGCACTCATCCTGCATCAGGAGGGCTCTTGTGTAATGACAGGGGTTATGGCAGAAAGAACGGTGTGCCGCTGTCCCTATTTAAGAAGGAGCCTCTAGGGAAACCCAAAGATGGAAGGGGGAAACACAAGGACACCAGAGGGAATTTGAGCTTCTGACACCTATAGCTAAAGCAAGAAGCAAACCCAGCCTCACTCCACGCCAGATAAGCACATGGCCTCATGCTGAAGGCTTGTTTCCCTCAGCTCTCTTTACCTCGTATGAGGGGGCCCTCCCCCCCCAATGGAACTGTCTTTTGGAGGGTGAGCGCCTTGTTGTACGGGCTTCCCGCACGAGGTAAGTGTCCGAGGAACCCATCGGGATCAGTGTAACAGCTAGTGTTGTTGTGAGAGGCTGCGCTCAGCTTCCATGAGTTTTGTTTGTTTGTTTGGGAGATTGTTTCAGGGTGTTTGCCTGTTTCGTGACGGGCGACTTACGAGGGCACCTGCCCACACAGCGCCGAGTGTTCAGCAGTTTTTGACCAAGTATGGCATGACACCCATGCCCCACCCTCCATATCCGCTCGATCTCATCCTGAAAAGGAAACATTTTGCCGATATGGAAGCTGCGAAACAAACAAACGAAAAACAGCAGAAGCACTGCAGGGCATCCGGATCATTGAGTTCAAACACCGTTCTGAGCAGCGGAAAAGTATCATGACAGAGGTATTGCTTCAAATTGAGAGTACTTTAAACGTGTAAGAAATAAATACACAACTTTCTATAAATAAATTCTGGGCTGTCGGGGTCCCCCTCCCTCGTCATCATGTGTACTTTTCAACAAAAAAGTAGAAGCACACGCAAGGGAAAAGACACAGATTGGAGGGGCAAAGCAAGAGTCATCCCCAGACTCAGATGCAGCTGAGACGTCGGAAGGATCAGACTGGAATTCAAGACAATTATGGACAATAAGTCATCATGGCAGAGATGATCACGGCCCCCCAATCCATCCATCCCTTTGTCCATGGCTAATAAAATCCCCAGGTTTTAGCAGAACACGTCCCTCTCCCCAGTTGAAACCTGCTAGACTCCCTTGCAGCTGAGTGTGGCCACGTCACTAAATTCTGGACAAGGAGATACAAGAAGTAGGTGTGCAATGTGCAGGGTGCATTTTGGGGACACGTCCTTCCCTTCTTTCTCTCTTGCTACTGGCAGGCATGTGGTGCTCCTGGTGGGAGATAGAGCCACCAGTGGGACAGATGCCACATGGGAAGTTTGACCAGGAATCATAGTCAGAGGAGGTAGGATGTCTGACACCACAAGGGTCCACACCAGGACAGCTTGAGCTTGGGCTGCCCATGACACAGAAACACTTTTCCCAATTAGATCATGGCAATCTTTGCCCTCGGAGGGCAGTGTCCCATGGGTAACCATCACCCACACCCTGCTGATGCCTGATGCATTCGCCTCTGCCGTGGTTAGGATAAGGCTTGTGTGTCCCGCCAAGTCTCCTGCTGAGGCTTGATCCCGTGCTGGAGGTGGGGTCTGATAAGAGGTATTTGGGTCATGGGGTGGATCCTTAATGAACAGATGGATGTCCTCCCTGGGGGCTGGTGAGCAGGTTCTCACTCGGCGGTCCCTGTGAGAGCTGGTTGTTACCACGGGCCTGGCGTCTCCCACCTCTCTCTATTTCTTTGTTGCTCACCATGGACCTCCCCACGTGCTCATTCCTCTTCACCTTCTTCCTCCAGTGGAAGCTGTCTGAGACCCACCACATGCAGATCCCCATCTTGGGGCTTCCAGACATCAGAAACGTGAGCCAAATAAACCTTTCCTCTCCTTTTTTTTTTTTTTTTTTTGAGTCAGGGTCTCACTCTGTCACCTAGCCTGGAGTGCACTGGCACAATCATGGCTCACCACAACCTCTACCTGCTGGGCTCAGGTGATTCTTCTGCCTCAGCCTTCCAAGTAGCTGGAATTAAAGGCATGCACCACCACACTAGGCTATTTTTTTTTATTTATTGTCGAGATGAGGGCTCCCCATTGTCTAGGCTGGTCTCGAACCCCTGGGCTCAGGCAGTCCTTCCACCTCTACCACCCAAAGTGCTGGGGTGACAGGTGTGAGTCACCACACACGGCCCCTTTTTTCTTTTTAAATGACCCAGTCTCAGCTATTTGGTTATATTAATAGCATTACAGAACAGACTAAAACACCTTCCCCTCCTCCACACACACAAACAATTTTGCTTATACAGTCAGAGGGGTATCAAAATCTTTTCAGTGGGAGATGGGACCAAGAATCAGCATTCAACATCACAGCAGATTTTCAAGTACTTGCATGTTTCTTGTTCTGCAAATGTTATCTGAAAAATATTTCCCCCCGGGGAGGTAAATAAGAAGACTTGGTAAAATGGCCTCGATTCTCTTTGCTGCTTGGATACTGCCTGACTCATCCGCAGAAAGTGACTGCA
The DNA here is from genome assembly GCF_000164805.1 of Carlito syrichta. Classification (NCBI taxonomy): domain Eukaryota; kingdom Metazoa; phylum Chordata; class Mammalia; order Primates; family Tarsiidae; genus Carlito; species Carlito syrichta. The sequence continues at coordinate 20,801 of NW_007055580.1, read as the reverse complement.
TCAACCTCCAAAACCCCTGAGGCTTTCCAGAAACCACTGTTCACAGGAGCTGCTCCTAACAGATGGCTTTTTCTGGCCAAATCATGAATCAGAAAGGGAAAGCTGGTAAGATTTTCAAAACGAATCCCTGTCATTTCAGTTTCTCTTTACAAGGAGTACAGCGCAAAGCATGTGTCCTTTTATTCTGCAATATTCAGAAGCACGGCCGGGCTCGGTGGCTCAGTCTCTCATCCCAGCACTTTGGGAGGCCAAGGCGAGTGAATTGCCTGAGCCTGTGGATTGAAGACCAGCCAGGGCAACTTGGCAAGACCTTGTCTCTACAATAAATAAAAAATTAGCCGGGTGTGGTAGCACATGCTTGTACTCCTGGCTACTTGGAAGGCTGAGGCAGAAGGATCGCCGGAGCCCAGCAGGTCGACGCTGGGGTGGCGGTGAGTGTGCCACTGCACTCCAACCTGGGCTACAGAGTGAGACTCCAATTCAAAAAAAAAAAATTCAGAAATGCACCTTCAAAGATAGCCTACGGATTTGAGGGTTAGGATGAGAGGAAATCCTTGATCGCAAGATAACAGGATTATCAAACACTGAATGAGTATCTGCCTCCCTTAAGACTCTAAGTAGTTGGTCATGCACTGCACAAAATGTTTTACTTGAGAACAGACCGCACATAACATACAATGGGGTCTCCTAAGACGATGCCGCCATATTGTTACTGCACCCTTTGTGTTTAGATACACACGTACTTGCCATTGGGTTACATTTGCCTACAGCATTCAGCACAATAGCATGCTGTACAGGTGTGTAACCAGCGAGCAGTAGGCGAGACCATCCAGCCTAGGTATGTGGTAGATGACATCGTCTAGGTTTGTGTAAGGACACTCGGCGATGTTCACACAACTACGAAACCACCAGACGACACATTTCTCAGAACTCATCCCCACTGTTCAGTGACACATGATCAACAGAAAATCTAAACCAACTGCCTCCCGTAATCTGGAGGGGTTTCCTCTGTGGCTCTGTGACACCTCAGTTTCAGAGCTCTGACTTCCAGAACGGTGAGAGAACACACTCCTGGTGCTTTAAGCCACCGGTCTGTGGTACCTCTGAGAACCTGGCTTTGGGGTATTTTTTTCTCTCTTCTCTGTCTCTAGTGATGTCAGGCCAACCTCACGGTGGTAAAGAGGGTGTAACTATCCCAGAATTGCTATCAGATCATCAAATCTAGAAATAACAAGAAACAGCCAGGCCTATAATCCCAGCACTTCAGGAGGTCGAGGTGAGAGGATTGCCTGAGCCCACAGGTTCGAGACCAGACTGGGCAACTTGGTGAGACCTCATCTCTACAATCAATAAAAAAAAAAATTAGTCAGCCAAGGTGGCACGAGCCTGTAGTTCCAGCTTTGGAAGGCTGAGGTGGAAGGATCACCGGAGCCCAGCAGATTGAGATTGCGGTGGCCATGAGAGTGCCACAGCACTCCAGTCTGGGTGACAGAGTGAGACTCCACCTCAAAACAAAAGAAATAACAAAAAGCTTCTAGAAACTAGTCTCTCTCCTAGGAGCTCCCAGCAAATGGCTTCTCAGTCTTGTTGACTCAAACTGGGCCTCCTGTCAACTCCTGTACTGTGACCAGAGAAGGTGCGATGATTCGATTTCCTAGGGCCTGAACCACAGACTCCACTCCTAGAATCAGAAATAAAGAGAGAATCTTACAAGCAGCAAGAAAAATGGAAGCATTGCAGGCAAACAAGAATGACAGCAGATTTCCCACAGGGAGAGGTGTAAATGGAGTCACATCTTTAAACAACTGACAGGAAAAAAAAACTGTCAACCCAGAATTCTATGCCCAGGAAAAATGTCTTTCAAAAAGGAAGGCAAAACAAGTTTTGTTTACACATGCAAATGCCGAAAGACTTCGTGACCTGCAGACCTGCCTCGCAAGACTTCTGAAATGACATGGCTGCAGTGGTGAGCAGTGTCTCCCAAAGGTTCTTGTTCACTTGGAGCCGGCGAATGTGGCCTCGTTTGCAAATAGAATCAAGTGAAGATGAGGTCCTGTCAGATTACAGTGAGCCCTAAATCCAGTATGACTGGTGTCCTTGTAAGAAGAAGGACATTAGTTCGTATGCCTATTCTTGTACCAATACCTGTTTTGATTACTGCAGCCTTATAGTAAAGTTTGAAGTCTGGAAGTGTGATACCTCCCGCTTTGTTTCTTTTGCTGAGGATCCTTCTGGCTATTCGTGGTCGTTTATGTTTCCGTATGAATTTCTGTGTTGTCATTTCCAGGTCTGAGAAGAATGGTGCTGGTAATTAACGGGTATTGCGTGGAATCTGTAGACTGCCTTAGGTAGGATGGACATCTTAACAATGTTGATTCTTTCTATCCATGAGCATGGAATACTTTTCCATCTTCTCGGATTTCTTTAAGCATAAGGGGACCTGATCTCAAACCAGGCAAAGCGGGGACCAAAGGGAGGCCCAAACTTCACCGGTACGATGACTACTTGTATACCTAGCCTTGAATTGTACCCCACATCTTTAAAATTAAAATTAAAAAGTTTTAAAAAAGGATATGCGCAGACAGAGGCAGAGCCCGGAGTCAGGATGCCACAAGCTAGGAAATATGGAGGTTGCCAACGATATCAGGTCCAGAAGAGACCAGGAAGGGTCTCCCACTGGTACCTGCAGAGAGAGCTGACCCTGTGACACCTCAGTTTCAGAGTTCTGACTTCCAGAATGGTGAGAGAACACACTCCTGGTGCTTTATGCCGCGAGTCTGTGGTACCTTGTTATGGCGACCCTAGAAAGCTTCAGGTAGAGGGAAAAGAAATAAACAGCTACACGAGGGAGTAGAGTGCACAAAAAACTAACTATGTGGATAAAATTATTATTGTTTATTATTTAAATGTCTTTAAAAAATAATTTACTACGAACCGGGCATGATGGCTCGCTTTGAGAGGCCGAAGCAGGAGGATGGCCCGAGGCCAGGGGCTTGAGACCAGCTGGAACAACTCAGCAAGATCTCATCTCTACAATAAATCAAAAAATCAGCCAGGCGCAGTGGCTCACACCCGTAATCCCAACACTTTGGGAGGCTGAGGCAAGAGGATTGCCTGAGCCCAGGAGTTCGAGACCAGCCAGGGCAACTTGGCGAGACCTTGTCTCTACAGTAAATTTTAAAAAATAGTCAAGCATGGGGGCATGCGTCTGTAGCTCCAGCTGCTTGGAAGTCTGAGGTGGAAGGATCGCCTGAGCCCAGCAGGTCGAGGCTGCAGTGAGCCATGATTGTGGCACATGGCACTCCAGCCTGGGTGACAGAGTGAGACCCTGACTCAAAAAAATACTACTCAAACAAAAATAAGTACAATGTGGGGAGGGCATATAATACAAGTAGAAAAACACTTCTGACACCAATGAGATAAAGTCTGGGAGGGAGAAGCAGAGGCGTCCTATTTTAGAGGCGTTAGACGAAGCCCTGCTCTGATATCATGCACTGGCCGACAGTGATAAGCTAAAGGTGTAGCCTGAAGGCCTGAAAGCAATTGCTAACACAACACAAAACGTAGAGTCACAAGCCAACAAAAGGCAGTAAGTTGGAATCGCTTTTAAGAATTCAACTCAGCAGTAGTGGAAAACTGTCAGGGGAGCAGGGGTGGGACTGGCAGTTGAGGGAAACTGCTAGGGGAGGGAGGGGCATACCTCATCCACAAGGGTATCTGCATGATTAATGTTTGTGTACCTAACCCTGAATTGTACCCCACATTTTTATAATAAATTTAAAAAAAGAAAAGAGAAAAAAAAAAGAATTCAACTCAACAGAAGGCAGACAAGGGGATAAAAGGGAGCAAAGAACAGATGGGTAAATTTGGAAAAAATTAAAAGCAAGAGGATGAATTTAAACCCAACCATATCACTAATCACTTTAAATGTAAATCATCCAGACATCCCAATTAAAAGACAAAGACTGCCAGATCAGGTATAAAAAGAAAGACCTAGCTACACCCATATTATAAGGAATGAAAAGGTCAGTAAGTAAAAAGACGGAAGACACTGGTCAAAGAAATCTGGAGTGGTGATCCTAATATCATAGTAACACATTCCAGAGTAAAGAACATGACCAAGGTCAAAGAAGGTCATTTCGTAATGAAAAAGCCTGGTTCAGCCAGGCTCGGTGGCTCAGCCTGTAATCCCGCGCCTTTGGGAGGCTGAGGTGAG
>NW_007055580.1:6209-16383 GCF_000164805.1 Carlito syrichta | reverse complement strand
GTGGCCGGGAGCGGCCGCTGCACTCCAGTCTGGGCGACAGAGTGAGACTTCGACTCAAAAAAAAAAAAAAGAAAAAGCCTGGTTCGTCAATAAGCTGTAGCAATCTTAAGCGTTTATGCACTTCAAAATACATGATGCTGAAATTAACTGAACCACAAAAGTAAACAAACGAATCTGAGTAAATAGACGATCGCAGTGGGAGATTCCAGTCCCCTCCTCTCAGCAGCAGACAGGACAAGTAGACAGAAAAGCAAGAAAACATAGAGGGCTTAAACAACATAACCCACCAATCTGATGTACTTGAAATGTATAGATCAATCTACCCAACAACGACTGGATACACATTCTTTCAAAACGCATAAGGAGCATCTGTCAAGGTCGACTGTACACTGGGACTTTTATTTTTTTTTGAGTTGGAGTCTCACTCTGTCGCCCAGACTGGAGTACAGTGGCCGCTCCCAGCCACCGCAGCCTCGACCTGCTGGGCTCCAGCGATCCTTCCGCCTCAGCCTTCCAAGTACCGGAATTACAGGCACGTGCTACCATGCCCGGCTGATTTTTTGATTTATTGTAGAGATGAGGTCTCGCTGCCCAGGCGGGTCTCGAACCCACGGGCTCAGGCAATCCACTCACCTCAGCCTCCCAAAGGCACGGGATTACAGGCTGACCCACCGAGCCCGGCCACTGCGACTTTTTAAAATTCTCCACCTCATACCCATTAGGCTACTACAAAAAAAAAAAAAATGGATGGCAAGGTTGTGAAGAAATTGGAACCCTAGAGCACTGTTGATGGCACTGCAAAATGTTGCAGCTGCTGTGGGAAACTGTACAGCACTTTCTCAAAAAATTAAACACCGAATTAGCATATGATCCAACAATTCCACTTCTGGGCATAAACCCCCCAAAACTGAAAGTGGGGTCTCAAAGAGATATCTGTACCCCACCCCTGTGTTTATAGCAGTATTAATCCCAATAGCTGAATGGTGGATAACTCAAGTCTCCCTACCCACCAACAGGTTAATAAAAACAAAACAAAACAAAATGAGGTCTATACACACACGCCATGGAATATTACTGAGCCCGAAAAAGGAAGGACATTCTGACACATGTTTCAACCTGGGTGAGCCCTGGGAACAATTATGCCAAGTGAAGTAAGCCAGTCACAAGAGGACAGACACTCCATGACTCCACGCACATGCAGTGCCCAGGGCAGCCAACATCATGAAGACAGAAATTAGAATGGTGGGTGCCAGTGTCTGGGGTGGGAAGCATATGGGGAGTATTTAGTAGGGAGAGTTTCAGTGTTGGCACATGAAAAGGCTCTGGAGGTGGATGGTGGTGGTGATCACACAGCAATGGGTTTGGACTTCATGCCACAGTATTGTCCACCCAGAAATGGTTGAGAGGGTGAATTTTTTTTTTTTTTTTTTGAGTGTCACTCTGTCGCCCAGGCTGGAGTGCAGTGGCGTGCTCACGGCCGCCACAGTCTCGACTTACTGGGCTCCAGGGCTCCTTCTGCCTCAGCCTTCTAAGTAGTCAGAACTACAAGCATGCGCTACCACGCCCGGCTAATTTTTTATTTTTTAATTGTAGAGATGAGTTCTCACCACGTTGCCCGGGTTGGTCTCGAACCCGCGGACTCAGACCATCCAATCGCCTTGGCCTCCCAAAGTGCTGGGATTACAGGCTGAGCAACTGAGCCCGTCCTAGGGTGAATTTTATAGCATGTGTTTTTTGCCACCATTTTTTTTAAAAAAAGAGTATATATCATTTTATTCCATTTGTATAAATTTCTAGAAAATACCAACTCATCTACAGTGGCAGAAAGCAGATGAGTGGCTGTCTGGAGATTACAGTCACATGATCTCGACCGTGGTGTTTTTCTTGGTTTTGTTTTGTTTTTCCATCGGAGCCTTTCTCGTCCAGGCTGGAGTGCAGTGGCACTCATGGCTACCGCAGCCCCGACCTCCTGGGCTCCGGCGGTCCTTCCAGCTCAGCCTTACAGATCGTTGGAACTACAGGCATGTGCCACCACGCCTAGCTAATTTTTTGGTTTATTGTAGAGATGAGAGGTCTTGCCATGTTACCCAGGCTCAGCAATCCTCTTGCCTCCGCCTCCCAAAGTGCTGGGATGACAGGTGTGAGCCACTGCCCTGCTTGACTGTGGATTTACAGGGGTACACACATGCCAAAACTGACCAGATTGTGCACTTCAAACACAGGGGCTGCCAAAAAAATGAATGCACATTTTAAGTGTGACAGCTCGCTCAACAAATGGCATTCATCAAATGAATGCCAGCATTCCCATGGGACAGGCGGGGCAGTCAAAGGAAAGGGCAGAAGCGCGTTGATATAATTCAGTTCATCTTTGGAAAGTAACACATACATAACATCGCTTACAATGTGTAGACATTTTTGGCACCCCCTGCTTTGTGCAGTTTTTTATGTGTCAATCAACAAAATTCTTTCTTTAAAATTCAACTCTGTTTGCAATTCCTAGCCAGATTCTAGTTTATGTTGTTGTTGTTGGTGTTGTGTGTGTGTGTGTGTGTGTGTGTGTGTGTGTGTGTTTTGTTTTGGACTGGTCCCCGAGTTGAATCCCTCCTGGCCTCACCAGGTTCAGATGAGGTCGCCGTCTTGGTAATAACTCGAAATTCCCTGATTCTTTTCATTTTCCACTTGCGAATGTCGAGCATCAGTCCTGCACACACACACAGACACACACACACAGACACACAACAGACACACACAGACATACCCACACAGACACACAAACAGACACACACATACAGAGACACACAGAGAGACACACAGACACACAAATACACACATATAGACACACAGACACACACACCCCCCAGTCTCCTCGGGCATTTCTGGGAGTCCCCGGCCCCCCCACTTACACCCCCTCAACGGGGCTGTGTCCCCGAGCCTCTCGTGCCCTCAGGACACCGGCCTCCACCCTCCGCTGTGGCTTTGCTGTCCTTGGGGCCCAGCCACGCCCAAGGGGCCAGGGTGGCGCAGCCCCGCAGGCTCCCGCCACCCGCCATGCATCCACACTCCGGTGGCGAGCTCGGGGCACAGAGCGTCCGGTCACAGGCCTCACCACGGGGTGCCACGCCGTCGCGGCCCACACCCCAGGCTCCTTGTGTGTCATGGCACAAACACTTCCCACTAAGTCTCGGGAATCCTGCAGACGGGAGGCGGCGTAGGGCGTCGCGTTTTGGCAGAGTCAGACTCAAGGCACCAGGCCAGGCGTGGTGGCTCACACCTGTCATCTCAGCACTTTGGGAGGCCAAGGCGGGAGGATTGCTTGAGCCCAGACATTTGAGACCAGCCTGGGCAACATAGCGAGACCTCGTCTCTACCAGTGAGACCTCATCTCTACAATAAATCAAAAAAATCAGCCGGGCGTGGTAGCGCACGCCTGTAATTCCGGCTACTCGGAGGGCTGAGGCGGAAGGATCGCCGGAGCCCAGCGGGTCAAGGCTGCGGTGGCCGGGAGCGGTCACTGCGCTCCAGTCTGGGCGACGGAGTGAGACTCCGACTCAAAAAAAATAAATAAATAAATAAGAAAGACGTGGAGGCTCCCCACGGTTCGCTTCGTTCCCTGCCGCCGCCTACACACAGCTTTCTGAGCGCAGAGTCACCAGAGGCTGCCCTGCTGGGAGGGGGCCGACCTCTGCGGGTGGGAGACCGGGAAGGTGGGGGAATGGGAGGCCAGCAGGACGGGCTTCCTTCCTGCCCCCGCCCTTGTCCGCCCTCGCTGTGGGGGAAGACAGCGGGGAGACAGGGGAGGAGGTCCGTGCTCCCTGCTCTCTGAGGGCAGACGCTGGGGCCTGCGACAAGGCTCTCCGCACGCTGAGGGACCCCAAGGCCCCGGGGAGCCGGCTGTGCTTTGTTTTGTTGTTGCTCTTGTTTTGAGTTGGAGTCTCACTCCATCGCCCAGACTGGAGTGCAGCGGCCGCTCCCGGCCCCAGCAGCCTCGACCCGCTGGGCTCCGGCGATCCCTCCGCCTCAGCCTTCCCAGTAGCCAGAATTACAGGCATGCGCCACCACGCCCGGCTGATTTTTTGATTTACTGTAGAGATGAGGTCTCACTGCCCAGGCGGGTCTCGAGCCCGTGGGCTCAGGCCATCCACTCACCTCAGCCTCCCAAAGGCGCTGATGACAGGCTGAGCCACGGAGCCCGGCTTCCTTTTTTATTTTTTAAATCTTAGAATCATGGTGTGGATGTGAGAATGTGCTACTTAGGAATGTTGCATGGTGGTGAGGCTTGGGCTTCTGAAGAGCCTACACCCCTTCCCCTAGTGGTAAACATGGTACCCATGGGTGGTTTTGTATCCCTTGTTTTCCCTCCCTGCCCCCTTTAGCCCAGTGTCTGTTTTTCCTATCTTTGTGCCTGGGTGTGTCCAGTTTCGTCCTCACTTATGAGTGTGAATATGTGGTATTCAATTCTTTGTTTCTGTGATAGTTCACTCAGAATGATGACCTCCACTTGCATCCAAGTTGCTGTAAAGGACATGCTTTTGTTCTTTTTGTTTGTTTTTTGGGTTTTTTTGGTTTTTGTTTTTATTTTGAGTTGGAGTCTCACTCCGTCGCCCAGACTGGAGTGCAGCGGCCGCTCCCGGCCACGGCAGCCTCGCCTGCTGGGCTCCGGCGATCCTTCCGCCTCGGCCTTCCGAGTAGCCGGAATTACCGGCGCGCGCTACCACGCCCGGCTGATTTTTTGATTTATTGTAGAGATGAGGCCTCTCCAAGTTGCCCGGGCGAGTCTCAAACCTGTGGGCTCAGGCAATTCGCTCACCTCAGCCTCCCAAAGAGCGGGATGACAGGCTGAGCCACCAAGCCGGCTGCAGCTGTGCTTTGAAAGCCACAGCCAGGAGCACAGCCCTGCATCCTGGAGGCACCAGCCGGAGGCAGCCGGCGGCCCTTGGAGTCCCCCCCGGGGCACACGTGTCCCCGCGAGTTGACCAGGCGAGGAGCAGTGAACTGAGAGAACCCTCTCCGGGAGTCCCAAGGAGGAGTTGGGCTCCCCCCGCAGACCCACGGGCACCTGGGGCCAGAGCTGCAGGGGGGCATGGGTGCCAGGACTGCCCAGGCACGGATCTGCAGGTGCCGAGGCCCCTCGGGCTGTGCCAGGAACCTTCACCCGGAGGCCAGCGAGGACAGAAGTGGGGGGAGACCACCCTCCCTCCCCTGTGCGACCAGGTGTCCCCACACCAGGCCCCGCCCAGGGTCCCCAGAGCCAGAGCCCTGGTGCAGGGACCCCGGGGGAGGAGAATGGAGCCGGGGGCAGAATTCCAGGCTCAGCCCTGAGCGAGTTCATCTCGGACTTGGAAAGTCGCTGAGAGGATGGAGGGCGCGCCATGGACTGAGGAGCCTCGGGTGAGAGGACAGAGGGAGCACCTGGGGGGAGGATGCTGGCCAAGGGCTCCTGGTGTCCCAGGATAGAAATGAAGCTCGTGGCTCCAGAGCGGCAGCCTCAACCTCCTGGACTCAGGCAATCCTCCCGCCTCAGCCTCCCCAGTCGCTGGGACTACAGGTGCACGCCCCATCCTAGACCTTCCCTGGACATATAGGGCTACTGTTTTCGAATTTGGGTAAATTAGCTTATCGTAGGTTATTTTGAGCCCGGGTCTCCCTCTCTCGCCCAGGCTGGAGTGCTGTGGTGCAATCATGACTCACGGCAGCTTCGACCTCCTGGGCTCACGCAATCCTCTCGTCTCAGTCTCACGAGTAGCTGGGACTACAGGTGAGCACCACCACACCAGGCTAGTTTCTTTATTCTTTTGTCGAGACGAGCTCTCACTCTGTTGCCCCAGCTGGTCTCAAATTTCTGGCCTCAAGCGATCCTCCTGCCTTGGCCTCCCAAAGCACTGGGATTACAGATGCGAGCCCCTGCCGGCCAAGGCTCGGCATTTTACACGGACAAGCCATGTGCAACAGCGCAGAAGAGCCCTATGAAACGAGCCTATCGTTAGCGAGATGTGAGGGTAGTGGGCCACACGGTACCTCTGAACGGGTTCGACTGTTCACAAGATTCCCGTGCTGGGGAGTTCCATTCACCACCCTTTGTGCTCAGGCGTGGCCGAGTGTCGCTTTGGCCAACAGACGTGAGTGGCCTTGTGCGCCGTCTCCAGCTGAAGCTTGAAGAACCAGACACGCCTCTCCCATTGCTTCTGCCTTGACGGCCAGCAACTTACCGGGTGGAAGTTTCTCTCTTAGGTGCAAAATCTCTGCAAAAATCGACAAAAGCCTTCTGTGATGACCACTTAGTTAGAGGGAATATACAGTAAAGGCTATTGTTTACTTACAAAAAAGAAATGTGGCCGTCTCTTTTTGGGGATCTCGTTTGGATTGATGTCAGTCGTTAGAGAAAAAACAGAAATCATCATGATAACACAGATGTTTATTTCTCCTTCACCTTCAAGAAGTTCAAAAGGAGACAGTTCAGGCTGGTTCGGCCCTTCCGGCAACAGGGGCCCATGCTCTTTGCATCTTGTTTCTACTCTACAGCTGTGGTACCCACTCTCAAGAGTCCTCGTGGTCCAACACAGCTGCTGGAGCTCCAGTCATCACGTCTGCATTCCAACCAGCAAGAAGGAGGAAGAACTTAGAAAAGCCTCCTCTGAAAGCCATTTGAATTAAGCCACAAGACATAAAGCGCATCTCTCATTTTTGCACTTGTTTTGCCTCAGTAAACAAAACTCATGTTGATTTTGGAAGAGCATTGAAAGACTGTGTCTGAAATGTGCAAACCATCTTTTCAGTGTAACTGTCTTGCCTCGCTGAAGGTCTGCTTGGATGCCAGATTTAACATCTGTTACTGGCCATTTATTTTGGAAACAGTTTCACTGTGGAAGCCTGTTTACTTTAAAACAAAATCGCTTTACTTTAAACAGAGGTTTGCACTGAATGTCCCCCTAACAAACAACCCAAGTAAACTCTCGCTGGGAGATGCATTGGTGTGTTTAGCTTTTGTCTTGCCTTGTTTCATAAAATAAAATAAAAATTATTCATGAACCAAAGTTTTTTTAAAAACTGTCTTAAGAACAAGATGCTTCCTTTATGAGAATTTTTAAATTTAATTTTTAGCATACGTCATACATCATATGTCCAAAAGTTTGAGTGTAAAAAAATGTTGGAGTCACCGGGCTCGGTGGCTCAGCCTGTAATCCCGCACCTTGGGAGGCCGAGGTGAGAGGATGGCCTGAGCCCGTGGGCTCGAGACCCGCCTGGGCAACTTGGCGAGACCTCATCTCTACAAAATCAAAAAATTAGCTGGGCGTGGTAGCGCGCACCTGTAGCTCCAGCTACTCGGAAGGCTGAGGCGGAAGGATCGCCGGAGCCCAGCAGGCCGAAGCTGCGGTGACCGGGAGTGGCCACTGCACTCCAGTCTGGGCGCCAGAGGGAGACTCGCTCAAAAAAAAAAGGTTGACGTATTCAGTAAAACCGATTCCCCTCCCACGTACCCCGCTCCCGACCTGTCCAGCGCCCACCCGGAGGGGGCCTGTTCGTCGCCTTGAGTGTGCTTCCTCGGAGGGCTGTGGCCTCGTGTGCAAACAGCACACGGGAGTAGAGTCTGGCGTCCTCCCTTTTAACACAAGAGGCAGCCTCCGCACAGTCATGTGTGTGAGTGTGTGTGTGTGTGTGTGTGTGTGTGTGTGTGTGTGTGTGTGGTGTTTGTGCACGTGTTCTGGCGACAGCACATCTGGGACACCAAAGGGCCTCTGCACCATGTCCCGGAGTTTGCCTGTCACATGATGCAGCCAGTCATTTCCCTGTGAGATGGACATTTGGGTTCTTTCCAGTCTTGGCGACGATTAAGAATTTTTTTTTTTTTTTTTTTTTGAGTTGGAGTCTCACTCTGTCGCCCAGACTGGAGTGCAGTGGCCGTAGAATTTTTTTTAACACTTTGTCTATGACAGCTGGAAGAATCTTGGTGGGTGGGGGAGTAGGGAGAAAAGGTTCCAGCCCCAGGGAGATAAAGTAGTTTTGACTTCAGAAGCGGCTTCTGTTCCAACTCAGAAACCTGTGAATTTTCATTAAAAACAAATGATAACATCTGTAAAGTATCACACCTTGTAAACGCTTTTATTCTTTTTTTTTTTTTTTGAGTTGGAGTCTCACTCCATCGCTCAGGCTGGAGTGCAGTGGCACACTCGCGGCCACCGCAGCCTCCAGCTGCTGGGCTCTGGCGGTCCTTCCGCCTCAGACCTATGCGCTACCGTGCCTGGCTAACTTTTGATGTATTGTAGATACGAGGTCTCGCCAAGTTGCCCGAGCTGGTCTCGAACCCGCGGGCTCAGGCGATGCACTCACCTCGGCCTCTCCAAGTGCTGGGATTCCAGGCTGAGCCACCGAGCCCAGCCCATTTGATTCTTAATATTTTAGGTCTGGGACTCTTTTGAAAAGACAAATAGATGCTCATTTGACACTTTAAAAAATAAAGAAATGAAAATGAAATGAAATTCACAAACCGAATTCACTTCCATAAAATAAATGTTTCTCGTTTCTAAGATGGTGAAGGAATAGAAACACCCCTGACGGGTGCTGGGTAGAAAGGGGACATCAGCCAGGCTTAGTGGCTCAGCCTGTCATCCCGCACCTTTGGGAGGCTGAGGTGAGGGGATTGCCCGAGCCCGCGGGTTCGAGACCCGCCTGGGCAGCGAGACCTCATCTCTACAATCAATCAAAAAATCAGCCGGGCGTGGTAGCGCATGCCTGTAATTCCAGCTACTCGGAAGGCTGAGGCAGAAGGATCGCGGAGCCCAGCAGGTCAAGGTTGTGGTGGCCGGGAGCGGCCGCTGCACTCCAGTCTGGGTGACAGAGTGAGACTCCAACTCAAAAAAAAAAGGGGGACATCTGTGGACTTGGTGCTGCAAAGACTATGGCCAATATTTTTTCCTAAAACAATAATCACTATTTGTAAAATAGGAGACTTCACACAGGGACCGACATTTTAAAAGGCTCTTCCAGAACCAAGAATGTAGCAGGAGTCAACAGCTGTCTCCCTTAGGTCCACAGTCGCTGGAAGCCCACCCTCTCTGTTCACACCCACCAGCCTCTGTTTGGCACCTGCAGACATCTGGGTTTGAGATGCCCAAATACATCTTCAGCTTATTTTTTTTTTTTTGAGTCACAGTCTCACTCTATCTCCCAGGCTGGAGTGCAGTGGCACCATCACAGTTCACGGCAGCATCAAACTCCCGGACTCAGGTCATCCTCCCACCTCAGCCTCTCGAGTCGCTGGGACTACAGGCACGCCACCACGCCTGGCTAATTTTTCTTTTTTTTAGATTAGAAGATATGGTTTATTTAAAAAGCAAATTAGAAAGAGAGAAGGAGGAGATTCACCTCCCCAAGGTAGGGAAGGGGGCCAAAGCTTAAGTAAACATGGCCTGGCCGTAGCCCAAAGAGCACATGGCCCCACCACGTCTCAGTAAGCCAACCCCCAGCTAATTTTTTCTCAGTTTTTGGTAGAGACAGGGTCTTGCTATGTTGGCCAGGATGGTCTCAAACTCCTGGGTTCGAGCAATCCTCCTACCTCAGTCTCCCAAATTGCTGGAGTGACAGGTGTGAGCTACCATGTCCAGCCAGGTTTACAAGTCTTTTTACACACATATATGTATATATTTGCTTTTTTTTCTTCTTCTTTTTTTGTGTCAGAGTCTCACTCTGTCACCCAGGCTGGAGTGCAGTGGCACACTCATGGCCACCCCTGTATTGACCTGCTGGACTCTGGTGATCCTTCCACCTCAGCCTTTCAAGTAGCCAGAACTACAGGAGCATGCTACCACCCCAACTAATTTTTGACTTATTGTAGAGACGAGGTCTCACCATGTTGCCCAGGCTGGTCTTGAACCCGTGGACTCAGGCAGTCCTCTTGCCTCCACCTCCCAAAGTGCTGGGATGACAGATGTGAGCCATCATGCCTGGCAGGTTTACATTGTTGAAGCGCTCTTTGTCACTTTCTCTTTTCATCTCATCCTGAGATTTTTAAGGGATAAACTGAAGCGCAAGGGCTTTGAGGCTCCTTAAAGATGCTCCCCTTGGCCGGGATTTGTGGCTCAGTCTGTCATCCCAGCACTTTGGGAGGTCGAGGCGAGCAGATTGCCTGAGCCCGCAGGTTCGAGACCAGCCCGGGCAACTTGGCAAGACCTCGTCTCTA
>NW_007055580.1:0-6102 GCF_000164805.1 Carlito syrichta | reverse complement strand
AGAAAGAAAGGGGGGGGGGGGGGGGGGGGGAGGGATCAGGGTGGAAGAGAAAGGGCCGGTGATCTCTTGGGAGGTGAAGGAAGCACCCAGTCGATGACACTCATGGCGGAACTGTGGGCCAGGAGGGGCGTGAGGCTGCTTCTTCCTGGGGCACCATCACAGTCTTCCCATCCTGGTTGGGTGTCGTCTTGCTGGAGGAAGTCACAGCAGAGGCCCGGGGACATTGGTCCCAGGGGTCAGGACTCCCATGCAGGGTGGGGTTTCTCTCCCACCATCCGCACAAGGCCCCCCCCCACGCCTCAGATGTCCCGCCCAGACAGATGCCCTGACATAGCATCATGGGGAAGGTTTCTCTGACACGTCTCAGCCCCTGACACGTGCTCTACATTCTAGCTGACAGCTTTCTGGACAATCTTCGGAGGGAGCTGGGAAAAGGCAACGTGTTCTGTGTGATCTATGGTGCAAGACATATCTGAGACCCGCTGAGAGCTCATTACTCGTTAGGCTTTGTTCAAAATGCTTTTTCTGCCTCCTATCATCCTCTCAGACACCCAATGGTATCGATCCTGGGATTCTCACTGTAAAGATGAGGAAACCAAGGCACAGAGAAGTTAATAAGTTGCCCAAAGGAACTCACTTGGAAACAGAAATATCGACAGAGGCTGGCTCCCATGTGTTATCCCAGTGCTTTGGGAGGCAGAGGTAGGAGGATCCCTTGAGGCCAGGAGTTCATACCAGCCTGGACAACACAGTAAGACCTTGTCTCAACAAGACACGAATCTGGAGAGAATGTGCTTCTCACATCAAGTACAAAGTAATATTCCAAAACAACGTTGAGTTCACTGTTGGCAAGAGTGTAAATCAGTACAGCTTCTGGGGAAACCAGTGTGGAGACTTCTCAAAGAACCAAATGTGGATTAACCCTTGGATCCAGCAATTCCACTCCTAGGAGCCCACCCTAAGGGACAGAGCTCATTCTATGAGAGAGATGCCTGCACCCCCATGTTCATCACAGCACAACCCACCATTGCAAGCTTGGGGAATCAGCCTAAATACCACCAATCGATCTGCGGACCATGAAAATATAGTATCCACTTTGGGAGGCTGAGGGAGAGGATTGCCTGTGCCCACGGGTTCGAGACCAGCCTTGGCAACTTGGTGAGACCTCACCTCTACAATAAATCAAAATATTAGTTGGGTGTGGTGGCATATGCCTGTAGTTCCAGCTACTTGGAAGGCTGAGGTGGAAGGATCACCCGAGCCCAGGTCGAGGTTGCAGTGGCCGTGGGTGTGCCACTGCCCTTCAGCCTGGGCAACAGAGTGAGATTCCAACTAAAAAAAAGAAAGAAAGAAAGAAAGAAAGAGAGAGAGAAGAGAAGAGAAGAGAGAGAGAGAGAGAGAGAGAGAGAGAAAGAAAGAAAGAAACTGTGGCAGCTATACACCATGGAATACTATTCAGCCTTCAAAAGGAATGACGTAACGTCTTTTGCAGCAACTTGGATGGAACTGGAGAACATCAGCCTAAAAGAACCATCTCGGGAACAGAAAACCAAATGCCACATGGTCTCATTTACAAGTGGAGACTAAAGTAAGGATCGGCAAAGACAGAGAGAATGGTGTCATGGACACCGGAGACTCCGAATGGGGAAAGGGGGAAGGGACAGAGGCACGAAAAAGCACCTGTTGGGTCCAAAGTGCACAGGTGGGGGTGGTGGGCTCAGACCAAACATGAATTGCATCTCCCAGAGGCATTGGGGAGGGGGAAAGGAAAAAGGAAAAATAAATAAGTAAATAGCTGTTGTTTGACACTATTTAACTTATTTGTGTATATATTTTGATTTTTAAAATCTTGTTGACCTTGGCAAGTGGAAGCTCGGAACCTTACATGGCATGCTTTACAAAAATAAGGAAACGTGGTTTCTGTAGTTTATTGGAAAGCAGTTCCTTCCTCTGCAGCCTGTGTTTTGCTCTTAAGCAAAGCCCCTTCTGTGAGTGGACTCCCTTTTTTTTTTTTTCCATTTCCACTGCTTCAGGGTCCCCAGGTTGGCTGCAGTAGCTAGATCCCCTTAAGTGGACCTCCATAGACTCCATCTTTCTAGATCAACATCTCCCGAAAACAAGTACACTATCATTGGGTGAGCGTTCGAAATGCATCACTTTGGCCAGGCATAGTGGCTCACGCCTATAATCTCAATTTTGGGAGGCTCAGGCAGGAGAACACCTGAGCCCAGCAGGAGTTCAAGACCAGCCTAGGCAACGTCAAGAGACTTCGTTTCTACAAAAAAAATTTTTTTAATTATCCAGGCATGGTAGTGTGCACCTTTAGCCTCTGCTACTTGGGTGGCTGAGATGGAAGGATCACCTGAGCCATGATCAGGCCACTGCACTCCAGCCTGGGCAAGAGTGTGAGACCCCAACTCAAGGCAGGGGGAGAGGAAGAAAGAGGAGGAAGGAAAAAAGAAAGAAAGAGAGAGAGAAAGAGAAGGAGACACAAGGAAAGAAAGAAAGAAAGAAAGAAAGAAAGAAAGAAAGAAAGAAAGAAAGAAAGAAAGAAAGAAAGAAAGAAAGAAAGATGCATCCCCTTCCAGACGGAGAACCAGCTGTGCCAACCTCCTGTGGGCCCCTGAGTCTTCCTGCTGGCCTTCAACAATCTTAGAATCACCACACAACTCCACAATCCCACTCCCAGGCACATACCCAGGCACACTGAAAATGTACGTGCACACAAATGCTTGTACAGAAATGTTCACAGCGGCCTTACTCAGAATAGCCTCAGAGTGGAACCGCCCACATATCCATCAACCAGTGGATGATTAAACAATTGTGGAACACTCATTTCATGCGATTTTATTCAGTCATAAAAAAGAATGAAGTCTAGACACACGCTACAGCTGGGGTGAACCTTGCAAACGTTATACTGAGTGAAAAAAAAGGACACACAAAGACAAAGGGTGTGTTGCATGATTCTGTTGGTATAAAATATTCATGATAAGCAAATTCATACCACTGTTGAGCAGATAGGAGGTTCCCGGGCAAGGGCTGGGGGAAGAGAGAGTGGGTTGACAGGCGCTAGTTTTTTTGGGAGGGGGGTGATGGACATGTTCTGGAATTAGGTAGTGATGGTTGCACCACGGACTATACTAAAAAGCACTGAGTTAGTCACCTTAAAATGGCAAATTGTATGCCATATAGTATGTATCTATCTATTTATCTATCTATTTGGGGATGTAGCCTTCCTGTGTCTCCCAGGCTGGAGTGCAATGGTGCAGTCTTAGTTAACCACAGTCTTGACCTCCAAATCTCAGGTGATCCTCCTGCCTCATCCTCCCAAAGTGCTGGGATTACAGGTACGCTCCATCACACTTGGCTTATTTTTTTTATTTTTTGTATAGATGAGGTCTTGCTATGTTGCCCAGGCTGGTCTGGAACTCCTAGTCACAAGTGATCCTTCCATTTCAACCTCCCAAAGTACTGGGATTATAGGCCACTGGGACTGGCCTTATCTCAATTTAAACATTTAAGATTCTGGGCCGGGCACAGTGGCTGACGTCTGTAATCCCAGCACTTTGAGAGGCCAAAGCAGGAGGACCGTGTGGGCCCAGGAGTTTGAGACCAGCCTGCATACACAAAAGGAGATCTCACCTCTACAAAAACTGTCTTCTTTAAAAAATTAGCCAGGCATGGTGACATGTGCCTGTGGTCCCAGCTATTTGGGAGGCTGAGGTGGAAGGATCACCTGAGCCCAGGAGGTTGAGGCTGTGGTAAGCTGTGATCCATGCCTGACTCCAGCCTAGGTGACAGAGTGAGACCTCTGACTCAGAAAATAGATGAAAAATAAAAATTTAAGCATCTGGGGGAAAAAATCCACTAGCCTTGAGCCACAGCTATCTCCTTCTTGGTGACTCAGTCCAACATCTCACCCTCTGCCTGGCCCCCTCCCAGCTCTGAGGGTTTGCCTACACCTCACCCATGACACTCTACGGCTGAAGAGCCTGCCTTGACCTTTCTGACCCTGAGCCTCATCCTCATCTCCAGCTCTGTCTGAGTGACAGCTGCTAAGCTAACCCCTCTACCCCCATATGGGTCCCAGGTAAAATTCCCAGAGGGTGCACTCACCTGAGTGGCTTTGAACCAGGGACATTCTGTCTGGGGAAGCCCGCTGTCTGACACAATTCATTTCCTTTGGTCTCAGAAGAGGGATATTGGATTTTGTTCTAAAACGTGATGATGCCATCTTGTCACGGGTTGAAATGTATCCTCCCAAAAATGTATGTTGAAGTCCTAATCCCCCTAACCCTCAGAATATGACCTTATTTGGAATAGCGTATTTACAGGGACATTCAAGTTTAAACCAGGTCATGGGCCCTGATCCAACATGACTGGTGTTCTTAAAAGAAGAGGACATTTGGACACAGACCCACCCACCCAGCGGAAAGACCCTGTGAAGAGACGTAGGGAGAGGATGCCATATGGCAGGGGTGATGCCGTGCAAGGGAAGAAAAGCCAAGGTTGCCGGCCAACGCCAGGAGCTAGGAAAGGCCAGTGAGGATCTTCCAGGGCCATGAGACACCTGCTGACACTTTGATGTTAGCCTTCACAGCCTCCAGAACCACAAACAACAAGGCTCCAAGAGCCATGCAGGTTTTGATACTTAGTTACTGCAGTTCTAGGATACAGTATAAAAGCCTGGGGTTGTAGTGTGTGTGCGCGGAAGAGTCACACATTCTAAAAAGATGCATCAATAGGCTCCTAAAAAGAAACAAACTTGATACACGCGAAGCTGGAATGGCTCTCCAGGGAATGACACTAAGTGCAAAAGCTGACCTCTCAAGGCTACACACTAAGTGCAAAAGCTGACCTCTCAAGGCTACACACTGGATGATTCCATTATGCAGCATTCTTGAAATGACAAAGTTACAGAGAGGGAGAGCACACATCAGTGGTTGCCAGGGCTTCAGGAGAGGGAGACAGTGGCGGGTGGCTGGGGCCATGGAAGCATCAGGAGGGCCACCGTGTGACAACTGGATCTCAACTGTAGTGGTGCCACACCCATCCAGACATGAGACAAGATTGCATAGAACTAAACACACACACATTATAATTACAGTACAGGTTGAGTATCCTTTATCAGAAATGCTTGGGATGAGAAGTGTTGGGATTTCACCCGTTTTCGGATTTTGGAATATTCGCACCTACATCATGAGATATCTTGAGAAGGACCCGAGTCTAAGCATAAAAAATTCACTTATATTTCATATACACCTTATATGCGTAGCCTGAAGGTAATTTGGTTTTTGGAGTCGGGGGTCTCACTGTGTCGCCCAGGCTGGTGTGCAGTGGCACAATCACGGATCACTGCAGCTTCGACCTCCTGGGCTCAGGCAATCCTTCCACCTCAGCCTCCTGAGTAGCTGGGACTAAAGGTGAGCCCCACCATGGGCGGTTAATTTTTTTATTTTTCATTTTTTGTAGAGATGATGTCTCACTATGTTGCCCAGGCTGGTCTCAAACTCCTGAGGCTCAAGCAATCCTCCCACCTCAGCCTCCCATAATGCTGGGGTTATAGGTGTGAGCCACTGTGCTTGACAGAAAGTGCCATACGTTATATGTGGTATGGTCAGCATGCATTTACTCAAAAAAGCCGGAATATATTTGATGCTATTAAGGGAATATTGTCCATTTTTAGTTGACCTTATCATCTCGAGATATATGCTTAAGTATTTAGGAAGGAAATGAGATGGCTTCCGGGATTTTCCCAGTTAGGGGACAGAGCTATTCCTGCTTAGAAGACAGAGTAGCCCTGCTGTGGGTACCGCAAGGCGGGAGGGTGCCTGGGGTCCACTATTCTTTCCACTTTTTTTTTTGAGTGGGAGTCTCCCTCCGTCGCCCAGACTGCAGTGCAGCGGCCGCTCCCGGCCCCCGCAGCCTCGACCCGCTGGGCTCCGGCGGTCCTTCCGCCTCAGCCTTGCGAGTAGCCCGGGCTACGGGGGCGTGCCACCACGCCCGGCCAATTTTTCGATTTGCTGCCGAGACGGGTCTCGCCACGGTGCCCGGGCCGGTCTCGAAGCCCGGGTTCCGGCAATCCCCTCACCGGGGCCTTCC
>NW_007055579.1:111151-123895 GCF_000164805.1 Carlito syrichta | reverse complement strand
AGAACACCTCTTATCAACAGGGTGCCTGAATGAAACGTAATTGTACACCTAACCCTTAACTGTACCCCACAAAACCATAATAAAAAATATTGATTAATAAAAAAAAAAGAGAGAGCAGGGAAACAGACCACAGAATGGGAAAAAATATTTGCCAACTATATCTGACAAAGGCCTAACATCCAGGATCTTCAAGGAACTCAAATGTGCCAAAAGGAAAAAAAGCCACATAAAAAACTGGGTAAAACCCATAAAAACATGGACAAAAGACATGAATAGACACCTCTCAAAAGAAGGTACACGGACAGCCAACAGACACATGAAAAAGTCCTCTGCCTCACTAATCATCAGAGACATGCAAATCAAACCCACACTGAGATACCACCTAACCCAGTAAGAATGGCCATCATTAATACAGCAAACAACAACAGATGCTGGTGAGGATGCAGAGATAAAGGAACGCTTCTATACTGCTGGTGGAAATGCAAATTAGTGCAACCTCTTTGGAAAACAGTGTGATAATTTCTGAAAGAACTGGAAATTGGACCTTCCATATCACCCAGAAATCCCCCTGCTGGGAGTACACCTGGAGGAACTCAAAGTATTCTACAAAAAAAGATACCTGCACATGCATATTTATTTATTCACAATAGCAGGAAAAAACGGAACCAACTGTGCTGCCCATCGAAACTGGACTGGAGTTTTTAAAAAATGTGGTACACATACACAATGGAATATAACATAGCCGTAAAGAAGAACAAACATATGGACTTCACAGCAACTTGAATGGATTTAGGTTCTATACTACTCTGTGATCTATCACAGAAACAAAGAACAGAATACCTCATGTTCTCACTCATAAGCAGACCCTGAACGTTTACCATAATACTATCAGAAAGAGATTGTCAGTAACAGAATACTGCCGGGGTGGGAGCGGGAGGGGGGGAATACAACATCAATAAGGGTACCTGATCTCAAACCAGGCAAAGTGGGGACCAAAAGAAGGCCCATACTTTTACCTGTGCAATTCCACTTGCATACCTAATCCTGAATTGTACCCCACATCTTTAAAATAAAATTTAAACCCCAGGTGTGGTGTCTCATACCTCTAATCCCAGCACTTTGGGAGGCCGGGATGAGGGGATTGCCTGAGTCCACAGGTTCAAGACCAGCCTGGGTAACTTGACAAACCCTCATCTCTACAATAAATCCAAAAGTTAACTGGGCATTGTGGTGCGAGTCTGTAGTTCCATCTACTTGAAAGGTTGAGGTGGAAGGATCACCTGAGCCCAGCAGGTCGAGGCTGCAGTGGCCATGAGCATGCCACTGCACTGCAGCCTGGGTAACAGAGTGAGACTGACTCAAAAAAGAACATGTGTAAAAACTAGCCAGGCGTGGTGGTGCACACCTGTGTTTCCAGCTATTTTGAAGACTGAGGCGGAAGTATCACCTGAGTCCAACAGATCAAGACTGGGGTGACTGTGAGCATGCCCTGCACTCCAGCCTGGGCGACAGACTGTGACTCCAACTAAAAAAAAAAAAAAAAAAATTAAAATTAAACACAATTTTTTTAAAAAGAAGAAAAACAAGGAAGTTTGACACAGCCTTTACAGGACTAGGCCACCTGCTCTTGGAACAGTAAGAAAGAATTTAACTGAGGAAATAAGATTTGGTGAAGATCACCCTGCAAAGAGCCTTCAGAGCCAGTCTGAGAAGTTGAATTTTATCCAACTGGTCATAGCGAATCACTGTATCTTAACATTTTTAAAGTAGTAAATATGGTATGAACTGACGTGTGTTTAAGAGGGAAAAAAACTGCATTGTGGAGGACACATTAGAGTTTGAGAACTTTGAAACTGGCAGGAATTTGCATCATTCAGATGAGAGATGATGATAGATTATGATTGCCCCAGACCAATTGTTCCATCGTACCTTGGATCACCAATGTCATAACCTCTGGTACACATTCATAAATGTTATCAGCAGTGGCTATAAATATCATGCTAATTCTATGCTCAGAAGATAAAAAATTACATTTTGATTCACAAGAATTTCAACAACTAATTTTTTGGTACTAAATAAGCAGAAAATAGTCAAAACACCACAAAGATAGTATTTAGTACCAAATGTGGTTCTCATGGGCCAGATATTGTGAAAATGTCAGCTCTTCCCAAATTTACCTGTAAGTTCAATGTAATACCATCACTTTAGAAAATAGTCTGGCAGCTTCTTTAAAAAGTTAACAATAACCCTACCATATGATCCCGTCATTCTACTACAAGGTATTTATCCAAGAGAAATTGAAAACAAATGTCCAAACAAGAAGTTCGTGAATATACATAGACATTTTATTTGTAGTAACTAAAACCTGGAAACACCTCAATAGCCATCAACAGGTGAATGGATAAGCAAACTAGGGGATAGCTATAGAATGGAATACTATTCAATAATAAAAAGGAATGAACTATTGATACGTGTAATAGATGAATCTCAAAATAATTGGGGTATATGGAAGAAGTCTATAAGATAAAGTGAGCATACTATAAAATTTAGTGAAATTTAGTGAAAAATGAAATCAACAGTTGCCTGGGGATGAGTGTGCTATAGTGAAGGTAGGAAGACATTACACAGGGACATAATGAAACTTCTGGGATGATGTGCATATTTATTGTCTTGATTGTAGTGAGTATTTAATGGAAATTGATATCTCTATCTCATCAAATTATGTGTTTTAAGTGTGTACTGTTGAGTGTCATCATAAGAAAAAAGTTATAAGGTTATAAAATAGCCAAATAAGAAGAATGTAATTTCAGAATTTAAATACAAGTTTTTTTTAATTTCATAAGAGATAAGATAGGACAGGAGGCCGGGCTCTTCCTGTAATCACAGCAGTTTGGGAGACTGAGGTGAATGAATTGCCTGAGCCTGTGGGTTCAAGACCAGCTTCAGCAACTCTGCGAGACTTAGTCTCTCCAATAAATTTTAAAAATTAGCCAGGTGTGGTAGCGCATGCCTGTAGTTCCAGCTTTTTGGAAGGCTGAGGCGGAAGGATCGTGGAGCCCAGTAGGTCAACGCTGGGGTGGCCATGAGCGTGCCCCTGCACTCCAGTCTGGGCGACAGAGTGAGACTCCAACTCAAATAATAATACTAATAATAATATTAATATGAATAATAGTAATAAAGATAGGACAGGATGTGTAGGGTAGAATAACAACCTTGCACTTGGTAGGAGACTCTCAAAAATTATTCTTAGACATACTCTATGAGGACTACCACTAGAAATCACCTGTATGATCATCAGGCCATATCCTAGTTATGATTACTAAGGCAATAATACCAAGTCTTTGCCTGGACTTCTAAAGCTTCATAGATGAAATCCATCTCCTGTTATCTTTGAACCACTAAACAATCCAAGAATCTGGGTGTGGCACTTTTTCATTGACATTTTCAAAACCTATCCATATTACTCAATGTATTAGCTAAAAAAAAGGAAAAAAAAGGCTCTGTATATATTAGTTGTTAAGCTTTAAACTTTCTGGAATTCTGTGAGGATTTGTTCAGTAGCAGTGGTACATCTTATGTTAATGTAAATTAATAGTCAGTGATCAGCTTCCTTTTCCCATTCAGTCCTGCTCTCACTTCTGCAGAGTAAGGGGAGGTAGTGCAAAGGGAGCTAAGCAAATGGGTGCCAATGGGTGTCATCTAAGTAAAATGAGTGCCAATGGGTGCTGCCATCTAATCAGGAGAGTCCTGTCATCAATATTTAAGGCAGAGCAAACAACAACTACTAGATGATAGCAACCACTGTAGGGAACAAGACAGAGTTGGATCACGAAGCCAGAACTCTAGATTTCCCAGTCACCAACCACCTGGGCTTATTTCAGATACTTTGTTTACCTCATAATAATTTAACCATGTATTTTGTGCATTAAATTTCTTGGTCTCCATTTCTGCCATTATATGTGAATTTGCTGTACTTCAGGATAAATTGTATCATGTATGTGTGCTTGTAAATGGGGTTTAAACCTCACCTCAGAATATTTTCTTTTTTTCTTGGTATTTGAAATATCCGTATTAGGAATCATATTCTAGAGCAGTCATGACTAACTTTCAGCCCACAAGCCGCATGCAGCCCAGGACAGCTAGTAATGTGACCCCACAAAATCTGTTAACATCATGTTAAAACAAACATTTATGATGAGCCACTTGAGATGTCTTATTATGTATATACACTAACTATATTATATAATTTATGTGTGACTCAAAACAATTCCTTTTTACTCGAAGCCAAAAGGTTGGACACCCCTGCTGTAGAGGAAACTGCTTATACTTTTCATAGTTATCAAAATATGTATAAAGGGCTAATTGCTTCGCATAAGATATGTAAAGATAATTTTTATTGGTGGCTCACAGCAAATAACTTTATGGATACCATTGTTCTTGTAGGCCAGGCAAGCCCAAAAGCCAAACACCTTTAATGTAGCTTTTGCAGTCTAGTGTTCTCTTGTTCTCATCAGAGTCCCTTCTTCAGGTTCTGTCCCTGATTCAATTAAAAGATGGTGAATCCTTCGTCAGAATATCACTATACATGCCTTAGGGTGAACCTTTCATGCAGAATGCTCTTGGAGGGTTTTTTGGGCCTCCAATAAAACCATAATCCTTCTGACAGAATTTGGAGGCAAACTTACCTTGCTGTAACTAATTGTAATCAAGTGGTGGTAGAGAGGATCTATACTTCCCCACCTGCCTTTGATCATGGTAGTTGACCAACTGATATTTTCTAAGTGAACCTGATCAGTGTTGCCTGACCAAATTGCCATTGATCAGGTTGCTACATTTTGTTAAAGACCAGATTAGAATTTGCAATTCATTTCCTTAAGTGCTAGTATAACTCTTGGACCTTCTTCAAACATTTCTTTCTATTGCCATGTATCTTCTTAAGTGGCTGTGGTTGAAGATTTTGGTAAGGACTGTATAATTTGGGCTTTTAAAATTCTATTCTCTTTGAACAATTTATTGTATTAATGTAGGGCCATTGGAGACTCCTAATTCTCCTCTGGTTGATTTATGAAACCCTTAGATATGGTACACTTGTAAATGTTTCATAAGTAGTTAAGTAAACTGTGGCTTTGGCAATTGGAGATAATCAATTCTCAAAAAATGATAAAGTGCTTATAATGTACAGTCAATAACAGATGCTTGATTGGGTGACTAGGAAAGCAATCACCCATCAGCTCTACTGCTTACTCACTAAATCTTCCCATCAGGCCTTATAAATATATAAGCCTAAGTGAGATGGCTACTCATTCAGTCTTGTAAATTGGTTGGAACCTGTGGCTAGGTAAATTCACTAACTCCTCACACTAGCAATGGAAGCAACCATCAGTCTTTTCCTCAGTGTTTCATTAATTTAGTAAATATAGGCACTGTTCTTTGAGAATATTGTGTGAACCATGGAGCCAAAAGTCCCTCTTAGAATCTGCACTATTGAAAAAAGACAATAAACAACATTAATGAATGTAATATGAATGTGTAGATATGTGCAAAGAAGGGCAAAGAAAAGCAGGGAAAGGGGATTGAAACCTCTAATGGGGAGTTTATATTTTTCACTTGAGGACAGGGAGGGCCTCATTGTGAAGATGACTTGTGAGACGACCTTTGTATTTGTAGGAATTGTCTAGTAAAGTGATGTTCACTAGCCGTGGAGATAGACATTCCCTTTGAGTGCTTCCGAGTCCTGGTGGAACCTCCCTTTGGGCTCTATTTCACTGTCTGAGCTGAAATCATAGGTGGACATGATTTACCCTGTGTCCTCTGAATGCTCTTGTCATGGTAAGGGCTGAATTTTCTGACTTGCTTTCTTTCCACCTCTGATCTGAAACATCTCACTATGCCTACAATAGGAAACAACCTAAAAAAGAGAGGCAAACAAACAAACCAAATTGGTTTTAAATGACATCAGACTCCTTACAGAGAGATAATAGTGTGTCAGGCATAGCCCTGTTAAATACTGATGTCTGCTGATTTGGGGAAGGTTCCTGGTACAGAAAGATGAAACAGTTGGCTTTCTTTAAAGTTCACACGTGATTGGGCAATGCATTGGTGCTAAAAGATAAAACAGCTATCCAATTTTGAGACAAACATGATAAATATTCATTTACCTTTGAGATTCACTGATAGCTGTCCAACGAGGGAACCAATGTTGATAATTAATCAATAGCACAACACACTTTAAAGCATTTCCTTCATTAGGCTGCATGTAATTCCAGTGTATGTTCTTGTGGTTTGTTGCCACATATTAATTAGTTTGTATTCTGGATGTGTGTGTGTGTGTGTGTGTGTGTCCTTTCACCAAACTGATGAAAATATATCTCTGGCATTCACTTACTGGAATTTAAGGTAATTACATAAGCATAAATCAGAAAATAATTTGTGTCTGACCATATATAAATATAGTGGATATTACTTTAAATCAGGCAGTAAAGAAGAAAGTAGGTTTTCTATAGTGCAAATTAACTCTCATACTTGTTTTTAAAGTATTTAAATTAGCATATTAGCTTTCTAGGGTTGCCATAAAAATAAAGTGGTTTAAAATAAGAGGAACTTATTGTCTCACAGTTTGGGATGCTAAATCCCAAATCTGAAATCAAGCCATCAGCAGGGCTATGCTCTCTCTGAAGGTTCTAGGTGTTCCTTCTTTGCTTTCTCAGAACTTCTGGTGGTTGCTGGAAATCATTGGCATTCTTTGACTTGCAGATGCATCACTCTAATCTCTGCCTCCTCTGTCACATGGCATTCTCCTTGGGTGTTCTGTTGGTCTTCTCTTCTTATAAAGACACCTGTGATATTGAATTATGGTATACCCTAATCCAGTAAAACTTCATCTTAACTTGGCTATGTCTACAAATACCCTATTTCCAAATCAGTCACATTCATAAGTAGAGGAGGTGGTTAGGATTTTAAGATATCTTTTCTAGAATGCAATTCAACTCATAACAACTAGTATCTTAATGACCCTATTGCAGGTTTTTAAACAGGTCACCATTTGAAGATAGTCATTCAATTGATATTCAGAAGGATGATTTTTTACTTTGAAATTCTTGGAATTTGAATAAAATCTATCCGAGCATCTTTGAACTGTAAAGATCTCACTAATTGCCAAGAATAGTTTTGGGAGCTCTCCCTCCTGAAAGCTAATCATAGTCCTACGTGCACTATGACAAAATGGAAAAGAAGTTGGCTATTCTACATACCAGAAGTTTGATACAGTTTGCTTCTAACAGGAAAACAAAAGTTAAAAGGACTGCAAGACAGCTTTCTTCAATAAACCTGTATTCTGTGTTTCATTAGCTTGCTTTGTCAAAACTTTATATATGCCTCATTTTATATGAGTGGCTTCTATAGGAATATATAATTTCAAAATAAAAAGAAAATGAGGCTGGGCTCGGTGGCTCAACCTGTAATCCCAGCACTTTGGGAGGCCAAGGCGAGTGGATTGCCTGAGCCTGTGGGTTCGAGACCCACCTGGGCAACTTGATGAGACCGCGTCTCTACAATACATCCAAAATTAGCCAGGTGTGGTAGCACATGTCTGTAGTTCCAGCTCCTTGGAAGGCTGAGGCGGAAGAATTGCCTCAAAAAATAAATAAATAAATAAATAAAAATTCAAAAAAGAAAATGAATTATTTGAATCATCTGAGTCATATTTTTTCTTCTCCACATGCAGCAATATTTAAGAGATAACAGCAGTATATAGATAACAGTAGAACTGTAGAAAACATCTGTATGATTATGTAAAAGCTAAGATTTCTGTTTCCACTGTGGGGTCAACAGTTACCAAAGTAAAGCAGAAATCGGGTCACTGGCCTTTTCTGCTGACAGTTAATCACATCTCTAGTCTGTCATTTTAGCTCCAGTGGAAAGTAGTTGGTGGTAGACATAGAATGCCCCTTCTCCATTTCTGCCGCTATGACTGTGACTAGTTCCAAAAGTCACTTGGCCGGTCGGAACCTCAGTTTTCCCTATGTCACAGCCCAGGGTATCTGCCTGCGCTTACAGTCTAGGTTTCTATGTAAAAAAGACAAATTCATTTGCATTAGTGCTCAATTTGAACTTGATGCTCAGAGCTCAGGAGCACATTTCTATGACCAGATTTCTTAAAAACTATCCATAGGGAATGTAACTTTCTGTAGTATTGAGAAGAATTTCTACAGAAGTGATCAAGGTTTTGGCCTGCCCTTCCAGCCTGATGTTCTCCCTCAGGGCCACTTCCATACCCTGACCATTTTTTCCAGGACCCACCCTTCGAGCCCAAGGGAAAATAGGCCAAAATAAAGTCCGGGAAGTATAATCTCTGAAGGGATGCCCCTTGTGTGAACTTAGGGCAGATATTCTTCCCTGGCTCTGTGACAGCAGCTGTTACTCAATGACACTGGGCTGAGAGCTTCTCAGCTGAGCACAGAGGCTCACTCATAAATAGATACATTTCCATGCTTTGTGATGGAGATGACAGCTTCGAAAGGGGAAGGTCCTGTTTCAGGCCAGAAAGCCTCCTCACCAAGAATTTTCTTGGGTATTCTTTGCCCTCCTGAGTTTTTATCTTCCTTTATATAAAAATTGTGCAGAAACGTCCATTGAGATCCACCAGATGGGATTTCTTGTTGTGTGTGTGTATATATATATATATATATATTTTTTTTTTTTTTCCTGGTTGTCCAAGTGCTCTGGAAATCAGGTTAAGTGTTAGAAGGAGGTATTTGTTGCCCGTCTCCTTTGAAAATGTTTTTCTAATGCTTGTTATGTGTGGAGAAAAACAACTTGTCGTGCTACTTTCCTACTAGACTTCAATACTGTCTGGAAATCCTGTTCTTGGACAATTTCTGAACTAAAGCTCCCTAGGATTTATGAATTCCCTTGGTTGAGGCTGTTCCTTTTTCTTATGTTCCATTTTTTCAGGTTTCTAAAAATGTGTGCCGTCTACCAAGATGAAAGGACCAGTCATGTTGTAAGAAGTTCCCTCCACCCTCTTTGCCTTCTAGGATGGAATCTAGCATGCTCCAGAATTGTCACTTGCACCCTGAGAGGTGGGCGGGATTATGAAAAGCTAGATTTGAAAAAGAGCAGTTGCTTGTAATTCAGAACTTACTTTCTGATGTCAAATAGTATAATATTTACTCTAAAAAAAGTGTAGCAGTTTATGTTATCCAATAGAACTCACAAGTGAAAGTATGTTAATGTTAAACAGAGTTTTGTAGTAAGTTAGAATTCATAACTCTCCTCCATTTTCCTTTCTAGAAATAGCCTTCTTGAGATCTCAAATGTGAAATTGTCTAATTTTGTATTTTTACATAAAGGTGGTATATGTTCTCTAGAAAGGAGTTTTTTTATAGTCGGCTTTCAGTCCGATTTTAATGAAAGCTATATATAGAAATTGTCCATTGTACTGAATATGTTTTGACTGTGTCTTAGCTTCCAAGAGTATTTCCAAAAAGCACAATAAATATAGGCTTGGGGATCACAGCCAGGGGTTCAGATGAGGGAAGGAGGGGTCACAGCAGGTACTGTCTTTTAAAATGATTTTCCCTTACAGATTGATCTTATTTACAAGGATTTAGAGAAAGAAATCATTCACTTAGCAGGATTGTTGTCATAGGTAAAGGGCCATAATTTAGAAGCAGTATTTCTTGAAATATTAGGCAGTAAATTCAGAGACCATCTTCAAGGTTTTTGTTACATTCTCTGAGCTCATGCAGGAAGCTTATAGGCCCACAGGAATATCTTTTTGTAATCGGTTCACGTTGGTAAAGACGACTGGTGGGGGACAGGGCCACCCCAAATGAAAACTCTTTCTGATATATCATAACTGTTCCTTGATTTATAAGACTGATAGCTCTTTACCAACAAAAAATCATAACACAAGTTTCAAAACACCTGAATATCCATTTAAAGAACACATTATACTGCCTCAGGTTATGATGTAAAGCTAAAATATTTTGTTACCTATTGTAAAAGCCACTGAGGCAAAAACTGAAGCAGAAGATTGTTTATCAGGCATTGGTAAAATAGAGTTAGGGATTAAACTGGGGAGCTTCTCCCCCCACCATCATCACACTTTTCCTCCTTTGTCTCTCTTTTATGGTATTTTTTCCATGTGCACATTTATAGGTTACATATATGTCATCATTCCAGTAAGACCCAAGGTCTTACCTTTTGCTATGAACCTGTCACCACGCTGTCTTAGTTGCCGACTCAACCCCCAGCTATTAGGTTGTTTCTGCCGCTGAAGCTCTTGCATTTTCTAGGTGGGAAAATAGCCACTTTCTTGTTTCTTTTCAACATTCCACTTTATTTTCTCTCCTTTTAAAAGATGTTACACAGAGGTCTGGCACCCAACAGCATAAACATCATCTTTGACTATGCATGTTGAGTAACTTGAATTCCCCTTCCCTAGGAAATGTTTCTGTTTGTCTTTCATGCTGAGGGACTTGGCTACAAATGTCAATGTCACTGCTTGAGAATTCTTAAGTGTCAATCCCTAAGTGTATACTTGAAGTAGATGTAATTAGCTTTAACAAAACTTCTCATATTTTCCTATAAGAATATTCTGAAAGTTAAGAAATGATTTGTTCAATAAGTAAATGTGACTGGTGAACCGACCATCTTGCACTGCATCTCTGAATGGCACTCCATGCAGTAACACCCCAGAAAGGTGTTAGAAACGAGATGCCTTTTACAGTCAGTGTTTAAGGAAGGTCCCACAATACCATGTTATCTTCATAGACCTGAGGAAGGAAAGGAGCAATACGAAACCTATTAAATCAGAGATGTGCAAAAGAATCTTGTTGTGACAGAGGAAAGCCTACAGTCACCTTTATTTAATTGTCTTGTTTTGGTGTGTGAAAACAAGCCTTCATACTGCAGTTTTTCAGGTTATATATCATTATAAAACAAGTTCAAAGGGTTTTAGAGAGAAAGATGGCTATTTGATGAGCCTTACTACATCCTACGTGTGCCTAGTCATATTTGAAACCTCCTAATCAACCCTAAAGTTCCAAATGCTCTGTATCATTACCTGTTCCCTATAGCTGATCCAGTAGAGTAAACAAACACATACTTCCTTCCAGTTTAAAACATTCTGAAGCAAGAAACTTTATTATTTGTTTGTTTGTTTTAGAGTTGGAGTCTCACTCTGTAGCCCAGGCTGGAGTACAGTGGCACGTTTGCGGTCACCTCAGCTTCCCAAGTATCTGGAACTGCACATGCCACCATGCATACTACCATGCCCAACTAATTTTTTGATTTATTGTAGAGATGAGGTCTCACCAAGCTGCCCAGGCTGGTCTCCAGCCCATGGGCTCAGGCAATCCTCTCACCTCGGCCTTCCAAAGTGCTGGGATTACAGGCTGAGCCACCGAGCCCGGCCCAGTTATATTATTTTTAACACTTATTTTTAAAATAATCATTGTGTTTTAGTGAGCTGCCCCCCCCAATAAAGTCCCCCCAAGAATGCAGGAATACAAGTGTGTACCCATCATGCACACAACCAGACATACTCATGGACACATTGTCTTCTGTTGATCAATTTATAACTTGTTCATGGCTTAGCAGAGACCTTAAGGAGTAGATTAGAGCTAGCTTCTTGAATTGCCATTTCTGAAGAGTCTGAAGCTTAATTACCTGGGAAGAATACATATCCCTTGTTTTATACCAGCAGTACATATGATCATGATGAGGAAGAAGCATCCCCTCAAGGAAGACAAATAAGATGCCAAGACTGCTGGAAAGTGCTCGTAATGGAGTGAAAAGTGAGACAGCAAGACACAAATCTGTGATGAACGATTCCATTATATAATCGTACATAGGAACAAAATATGGAAGCAAAAGTGCTAATGTTATCACTGGTTCATGTGTCTATGGGAAATTTTAATTATTTTATTTATACTTTCCCTTATAGTCCAGATTTCTACAATGAGCTATGGTTACTCATAAAACAAATATGAATAAAGACTCAACTCCTTCCTTTCCCTGCTGAATCTCATTACCCTTTACCTCCAACCTGGCAATAATAAAAAAAAAAATGTCAGCAAGTCCATTGAATGTAACTAGAGGTACTTTTGCACTTCTGCATGAGTAGATTCTGGCTAAAACTATATCAACTACTCTGTAGATGAAAAGAAGAAAGAGAGAGGGCGCAGTAAGTAGCAGCATCTCATTTGGCCCTATTGAGTTTATTTCCTATAAAAGCATATGACTTGGATGTTTGTTAATACATATAGTTCATACAAGTTTCTTAAAGAAGAAATTGAGTTATTTTCCAGTATGAGAAGCTCTGTATGGAAAAGGAAGTGATATGGAGGGAATGCTAAATAGCAATGACCTTGTAAGTGCTAAGATCCAAGCTAGGAAAGGGAAAATTTTCCAAATATTTATTTCTCCATTTGGATAAGAGTGAACTATTGTTTATGAACAAACTGCTATTAGCCTTATGACCATAAAACATTTTGCCAAATATTTCTTTCATATATATATGTGAAAGAAATATTTGGTCATTTCAAACTAAACTTTAAAGCAAACAAGAAAAACTGGTCTTCCTTTGGCATTGAGGACCTAATGTGCATACTACAGCTGTAATCTCCATGATGCTATTAAAAGAAATCAGTGGGCAACAGAAAGGGGCCTTCTTGGCCTCTGCTGATTGCATCTCATGATATAAAGTGCATCTCATGATATAAGAAAGACATATATATA
>NW_007055579.1:106268-111131 GCF_000164805.1 Carlito syrichta | reverse complement strand
TATACATATATGTGTGTGTGTATATATATATATATATATATATATATATATATATATATATATATACACACACACATATATGTCTATATATACAGTGTATTTCTTTCATCTATCTAGCTATCTATCTAGTCATCTGTCCAGCCCATGTTACTGTTATAGATCTAATTAGCTCTTGTTTACTTTCTCACAATTGTGTTCAATTATTCATACTCTAATGTATCTAGTCATTTTTTGAATTAGCACTCATAATGTTTTTCTATTTTAAGCTCTAAAATCAATATATCTAGAGAGAAAGATATCTTTGGATTTTCTTTCAAAGAAAATCTAAAAATCCTCTGTGAAACCTAGGTGGAAAAAAATTTTTTTTCAAGCTTTAGAAATAACATGTAAAATGCCTTTTCAAGAAGTTCATGATAAGGGCAGTGCATTTGTGATGGAAGGGAATGATTTCCATTTTTAAAAAGAAAAGATATTAAGCATTCCCTAGCTGACCCTGCCTCTTCCTTCTCCCAAGCACTTTATATCATGAGATGCAATCAGCAGAGGCCAAGAAGGCCCCTTTCTGTTGCCCATTGATTTCTTTTAATAGCGTCATGGAGATTACAGCTGTAGTATGCACATTAGGTCCTCAATGCCAAAGGAAGACCAGTTTTTCTTGTTTGCTTTAAAGTTTAGTTTGAAATGACCTCAGTATTGTACTTCCAACATAGCCCCAAGATTCAGCTCAAACAGAGCTGTTTCAATCGTCAGTCCACAATATTGCCAGCTGAATATTTGGTGTCTTCCTTGCTGCTGAGAAATAATTCTATTCCCTCCAGGGTGATCTCATCCTAAAAACACAGCCTAGAATAAGAAATTTTTAAAAAGATCCTCTGTTGTTACCAATCCATGTAATACTACACATTTACTTACCTTTAGTACAAATTCTTTATGTTGGGTTGTAGCAAAGGGGTTAGAGGGAAGGTGAATTACATTTTTTTTTAACAAGATACTGACTAAAGCTAGAAATATCATTAGAAAACTTATCTTGGAGCAGACTGATTTTCATTTATAACTATTCAAAGCAGAAAGAATATTGAACAGATGCAAGTAGCTATGCAGGGAAAATTCCTTCTACCGAAGCATGCTGGTGAGTTCTTTCAGATGGCTTCTCGGGTTATATAAATTTAGTTTGGGGCCATTATATGGATAATTTGTTACTAAGTAAAGTAGTTTGTCAGGTTACGAGACATTAATCTTCCAATAGGTCTTTAATTAGGACAGATGCATTAAATAATTCATAGCAAGACTTGGCCTGGAAACATTTATAATACTCAATTATACCATTTTACAGGCAATGGCAAATTGTTTTGTGTAGTCTGGAAA
Source organism: Carlito syrichta (assembly GCF_000164805.1). Classification (NCBI taxonomy): domain Eukaryota; kingdom Metazoa; phylum Chordata; class Mammalia; order Primates; family Tarsiidae; genus Carlito; species Carlito syrichta. The sequence goes on along the minus strand of NW_007055579.1, from coordinate 109,766 downwards.
TTGTGGGACTTAATTAATTACCTTCAATGTTTTAGACATCTGCTCTGCACTCTTTTAAATGCATTAAATTGGCAACTCATGAAATGGCTAAAAATAGAGTTCAAATTCCCCAGATGGCAAAGGGTGAAGATCAACTATGACAGGAAAAAAAAGGCACTCTGTGATGTACTGGAAATATGAAACCAAATTATATATACAGTAACATTTGGCTTAGAAGGCTCTCAAGTGTGTGACAATTACTTTTAAAAGAATGAGAAATTTGCATGCTTTTTAAAAAGCATTTAACTTGCTGTTAAATATACTTCTTCCCTGGTTTCCTAAGATAGGCTGCAATGAACAAATTGAGAAACCAGGCAGCGTAAAGATATAAAACATATATCAATCTCTGTCATGTAAACACCTCTAAAGTGAAATTTATTTATGCACAAACAAATAACTTTGCCCCTGTAAGTTGTATCAAAGACATGACAAAAAAATAAGTACTCTGGAAGTATTTGCAGAGTCATTTTCATGTCATAGATCATAAATGATAGAAAGGGGAATTAAGAGCTTATTCCATTTGTAATTAGATCACAGAAAACAGATGGTGATGGCTTTGCACTGGGTAGAAGGATGTGACCATTTAAGTAAACAAAGGGAAACGGAATGTTCATTTCATTTTTCATCCTAGCAATTTCTCGCAGAAAGATGTTACAAGGATCCTCTGATTACGAATAATATTGGAATAGATCACCAAGGATCTAAGCACATTTTAATAGCTCTAAGTGTGGGATGAGTTTGCAGACAAAGGGGTTGTCTCTTGTGATAGTCAGCATCAGCTTAGTGTAGAACAGCCTCTGACCCTTGGAACCCAGACTCCTGCAACTTTCTGGCAGAGTATTTCGCTCCAGGTTGTGCAGTTTCTCCAGGGATATTAGGAGGTATTTTCTCCTATGGCTACAGACTTCAGGTCCTACCCTATAAAGCAGTTATGCTGGGTCCACATGTGGGATCAGGTTGGAGGCAGAAGTGTTTCCTACTTGAGCAGCTCCTGAAAAGGATGGGGGAGAAATAGAGTTGATGACTGACATGCTCAGTGGGTAGACCAAGCTCATTGGGTGGGTGGCCAGACCCCTCAGAATCTAGATGAACACTATCCCGCAGAAATCTGATACAAGTCACAAACGGGATTTAAAGTTGTCTTGGAGTCACATTTCAAAAAGTAAAAAGAAGCAAATGCAATTAACTTCAATAACATTTATTTTACTACAGCCTAATTTTCATTTCTACTTATAATCAATATAAGAATTAGTAATGCGATATTTTACATTCTCTCTTAAAATACTAAGTCTGCGAAATCCAGTGTGTATTTTACACTTACCGCTCCTCTCAGCTCAGATGAGCTGCATTTCAAGGGCTCCATGGCTCACTGTGGCTGGTGGCTATCATATTGGATGGTGCAGCTCTAGATAATGAATGGGATGACAAGCTATATTCTCAACTGTGGTGGGGATAGTGTGGTAACACACACAAAACCCCGGGGTATGTGTCTAGCACAATGCCTGGAAGACACAAAACGGGTGCTCATTATAAAGGTCAGAAGAATTCTCACCTGTCAAGCACCAGCTTAGTAGTCTGAGATGCCTTCCTTATTTTCATCCACACCTACTCCCTACCTCTAAGACAGAAGGTTGTCCTCTTCTGTGCCTCAGAAGCTCTTTATTTTCCCTACCTCCTCTGTGGTATTTATGTATTGCTATTAATATGGTGTCGTAATTATGTCTTTACAATATTCCCTTTAGCAAACTTTAGTTTTTGGAGGACAACGTAGGTGCCTTATTCATGTCAATTTCCTGAAACACAAGGGGTGTTCCATAAAGATTAGTTAACTTGAATAAAAAGAAATCAATCTGCAGTTATATGAGGGAAAAATACTAGATTGAACATATCAAGGCAGGACGGAAATAAGCAAGAGGAAATAGGAGAGCAGGGGTTTGGGGCAGGATGAGGGAAGGGTGGGAGATGGAGAAGGAAAGGGAGAAAGAAGAACAACTCTCAAGGAAGCAGCTCCTCCAGAATTACCCACTAGCACTTCCCAGAATTTCTCCACTGGGTCGTTCTGCTTTTGAGGACTAAGTCTACCTTTGTAAAACAGGGAGGATATGGTTTGGGAATGGGGTGGCAGTGGGATATTAGTATATATAATTGCATGCCCACCATAGTGATGTTTGTAAGAGAATATTTGACTCTGTTTAGTATAATTATTCACTTTATTAGAAAACAAAACGAGACCCTTGCACATACTCTGGAGTGTTTTCCCTAGACCAACCAAGTCACCATTAATGCCAACCTAATCTAAAATTTTTTTGGCAGAGTGTTAAAAAGTTAATTTAACCAGAAATCTAAATATTAATGGAATCAATAATTTTTTTCTACTCTAACACTGGGAAAAGCATATGAAAATAAACTAATATTGTGGAGTTACATGGGACTTTAAAGTTTCATGTTTTAGATTAGTAATATCAAAAGGAATACTTTTAGGCTTAAAGATGAAACGCTAAAAACTACACAAATCCACCAATGCATCTCTCCAGGCTTGATGTTATTAGACTGCTGTCTGAGGCTAATTTTCCCATTGAAAGAAAAACAAGACAAATCTCTAAAATGCAACATCATTTTAAAGATTGCCCAGCAGGACCTCAAAATAAAAGAAATTGAGAAAATTTGGGAATTGTATTTCTCCTTATTTAGTTGATCAGAGAAGCACAATTAACAATTTGATAACAGTTGGCTCCTTGGGCACCAAAAATGTTTATTGTTTATCTGTAGCACTATCCAGAACCTTGGCAGTTCTCCTTATCCTTCCCTTTGTCCTGTTAGAGAGGTCTGATATGGCAGCAAATATTAACAAAAACCATGTTTGATCACAATATTAAAAAATCTATTGGTTTGTTTCAGTTTTCTGAAACCGTCCTCTCCCACTGTGATTCTTCCTATGCTCCAAATCTTATTCCCATGAAGTCAACCTGTTATTCGTAACACAGGGAATTAAATCTGTAACTGATTTTTTAGTAAGTAAAGAAAGAGAAATTTAGCCCTCAGAAAAATAAAATTCATATCTTGTAATGTTATTTTAACTTTAACAAGGATCAAGTACTTCTAATTAAGAAAAGAAGGAAAGATACTCTTACCTACTGAGAAGAATCATGAACTTTTTTCCAGTATGCAACAACTTCATTCTGATTAAGAAACACACTATATTATTATTATTATTATTATTATTTTCTTATTCTGAGCACGCTATATGCCAGGCACCATTGTTTAGTGTTTTACCCAAATTAACTAATTTGATCCTCATAGCATCCTAATAAGGGAGAGTTGTTACCCTCATTTTATTTATTTATTTTGAGTTGGAGTCTCACTGTTGCCCAGACTGGAGTGCAGTGGCTGCTCCCAGCCACCGCAGCCTCAACCTGCTGGGCCCCAGCGATCCTTCCGCCTCAGCCTTCCAAGTAGCTG
>NW_007055579.1:72342-105797 GCF_000164805.1 Carlito syrichta | reverse complement strand
CACACTGTTTTCCACAGAAGTTGCACTAGTTTGCACTCCCACCAACAGTGTAGAAGTGTTCCCTTTTCACCACACCCTCTCCAGCAACTGTTATTTTTTGAGTTGTTGATAATTGCCACTCTGACTGGAGTTAGGTGTTACCCTCATTTTATAAACAAGAAAACACATCAGAGGGTTGTGTTCCTTGCCCAAAGTCATACTGCTGGAAGGAGGCAGAAGCTGGATTTGAACCCATGCCTGCACTACTCTTCTTCACTGCTTTTTCTCTACAAGAGTCTGGAATGAGGATTTGTGGGGACTGACTTGATGCTCATGGACTTACTTATTTCACGGTCCCTGATGGAAAAGGCATGAGAAAAAGCCCTTTCCTATCTCCTACACTCATCTGATGGCTAAACAATGACAACAGATGGATGGATCTGTACAACCTGATGCCATATTGGAAAAAACTAATTCAGAATGGAAATTCTCCTCCCAGCAGATCTCATAGCTCCATGAAGATAGGAAGAATAAGTATATACTTATAAATTTATTTATATAATATAAATTTTCCTTGTGTTTGCTCTTTAATCAGCTCTAAGACCATCATAGTGTTTTATGCAAGTACATAATCAACAAGTACTTGGAGAACTGAGCTGATATATGCCCTAGTAGCATTGTCTTCAATAATTGCGCTCTTAAATATTGCTAAAAACTAGCTATATATTTAAAGTATAATTTAACAGATAAACATTTATGTGGTATGAATTCTCACTATGTTGTTAATTGACTTTTCAATAGTCTGGTTTCATTTTTTAAAAATATATATTAATTGTGATGTGAGTTTCATACAAAGAGGAAAAAGAATGATCTAAGACATGAAAATAAAATTCTTTTGAATTATCCATATGATATAGTAAGGTTTCCTGTGTATATATTATACTAATATTCATGGTACATATTAGTTATTATAATGGATCATTCATTAAAAGTATCCATTTTCTATTAAATGGTTTTAATTTTATAACTAGAGAAATTTTAAAGTACCTGAGTTAAAATAATGACTTGCTACTTAATTTAGCTTTCTTTCCTTGTAATTAAAAATCCAATACTTTCTTTTTATCAGATTTATCTTTACCTCTTTATTAATTGAACTAGCTACAGTAGTTTCCACGCATAGATTCTTTTAATGTCCTATATACCTTCTGGAAAGTTAGGAAGTATTTTATGATGCATCACCAATGTTATTTCAAAAACCCAAAACTATCAGCAGGCTTATACATAGGAAAAATAGAACTGAGTCAGTGAATTGTTCTATATTACATGTCTCTTGGGAACAAGTCATCAAAAGTCACTGCATTTAAAAACCATGTACTTCATATATAGTAGGAATCTATCTCAGCTGCTGTCTGCTATTAGTGAACATGATACTACACTTATTTAATTGCTAAAAAATTTTGGACAATGCTAAGCAAGAATAAAAGCCTTTCCCTAGGGTGGGAAAAATGCCCCAATTTTCCTTGCTTCTTAATCATGGCTTCACAGTTTAGGCATTATGGAAAAATTACAGAACTGACTCTTATCCATTTCATGTTAGACCTTAGATTTCTACATCCCTTTATTGATCTAAAATGTCTCTAGTTCTCTTGGGTAAAGGAGGAACATGCCCATGTGTTACATTAGATAATTCCTATTATTGAAAAGCTGTGTTCAATCTAAAATGACCTTTTCTTGTATGTATTATCAAGCTAGGTTTGCAGCCTACATTAAATTGAAGCCTTTGTAGGAGGACTGAGAGGCATGTTGTTGCGTGTGGAATGACGCTCTTAGCATGTTTGCTCAGGGCAGCCGGCTCTCCAACCGGCTGGTAGCAGGATCTGGGGCATTTGGCCGAGTATTCATGGGGGCTTGTTGTTAGATCTGCAGCAGAGGCAGGGCATTGTGTCTTAATTTGGACCATAAAGAAAGATGGACAAGTGCTTGTGCAAAGAAAAAGTTCATCTGTGAAGAGTAGCTCTGTGCTTTCATAATCAGAACTCATAGCATCAGTACTTTGAGGATGTTAAACAAGAATTTTGAAATGTTCAGCATGCACATTTGGATTTTTCATACAAATAAAGTGGATAATATGTGGCATTTGGTTTTACTTTAATTTTGGTGATCCTTTATGATTGTACATGTTTGTAATGGCAAATTCAGTCTGTGGGATTCAGGCAAGACTTTAAAAATTGCCTGATTATTATGTTAAGTTGTGTTGAGAGTTTTCTGGGAGTCCCACGTGATTGCACTCTGAGAAAATGCCCAAATGGTAGAAGTTGAGCTCTGTTAATTGCATATTATTTCCCCCATGCTACTGATTTTTTAAGCATAGATTGTTCTTCGCTTATCTTTTCAAGTTTGTGTTTGCATTTAGAAGTTAAATTTTAAAACCTCTTCATTTATAACAATAAATAATACTCTTAAAATTCCCCAATGATTGGACAGAGAATTTCTCAAATTTTAACACTAATTTTATGCTTGTCAAATTTATTCTGGTTTAAGTTATGTGCACGAATTTTTTCCCCTTAGACCAAACAACCTCATTTGAGAAGTGTGAATAATGTGATTAAAATGCCGGGTTTTACTAAGTCCAGCAGAGTTCTAGTTACTGAAAATAGTGCAATGACCTGCACCAGTCAGAGCAATGGCTAGGCAGTGACCCCATTTAACATTTTTACTGTCTGTTAGTTAAGACCTTCACATTCCTACATGTCTCTAGTGTACATTCAAGTTCGGCCTTCCCAGAGCTATTAAGCAGCTATATCTATTTTTTTCCTTCCAACTTTATCATTCTTCTTCTCTTCCATTCTCTTGTCAGCTGAGTGTCTCCTGTAGAACACAGTACCAGTCCGTGGCCTATTAGGAACTGGGCCATACAGCAGGAGGTAAGTAGCAGGCAAGCAAGCAAAGCTTCATCTGTATTTATAACTGCTCTCCATCACTTTTACTTTACCACCTGAGCTCTGTCTTCTGTCAGACCAGCTGCAGCATTAGATTCTCATAGGAGCATGAACCCTATCGTGAACTGCACATGTGAGGGATCTAGGTTGCCCGCTCCTTATGAGAATCTAATGCCTGATGATCTGAGGAGGAGCTGAGGTGGTGATGCTAGCGCTGGGGAGCGGCTGCAAATACAGATTAACAGTAGCAGTGAGATTTGCATGGAGACCCTAGTAAATCTATCACTTGCAAACTCATATCAAAACCCTATCAGTGAGTGGCAAGAGAGTTGATGTACTTCAATTGTACACCTGCATATGGGTGCCCTGCTCATTGTTTTACCACTTCCGTCCATGCCTCTTTTTACTATGGTGAGTTGTATAATTATTTCATTATATATTACAATGTAAGAATAACAAATAAAATGCACAATAAATCTTATGAGCTTGATTCGTCCCCGAACCATTCCTCCCCCCACCACCCCACCACCCTCTATCTGTCTCTGGAAAAACTGTCTTCCATGAAATCGGTCCCTGATGCCAAAAACGTTGGGGACCACTGCCCTAGAACGCTATAGGAGAAAGAGGGTACCCTCCATGAGTGTGCCACCTGTACATTCAGAAGGCTCTGCACTTGGTTGAAGGATCTGCTGTTGCCATCTTAAAATCTTAGTACTTTTGGGACAAGGGATTCTGCATTTTCATTTTGCACTGAGCTCTGATTTATTTTCTCATTGTTCTGAACGGGAAAGTGAGGATTTGGGAGGGCTTTGAGGCCTGAGGAGTCTCTCTCCATTGTTGTGAGTTTCATTTTGGAATAGCTAGTCAGCTAGCTTCCAGTGCACTGTTTCCAAAAATATGTCAATGAACATTTATGTAGGAAGCACTTACTAAAAATGGTATATTTCTCAGCCCAGACAAATACATCATGATCTTGAGGAATGGGACCCAGGAATCTGTATTTTCATAGACTTCCCATCATTCTCATTTGACTAAAGGCTGAGAACTTTTGACTGGTGAATAATACCTCTGATTTGACACACATCTTTCTGTTACTCCATACTGACCGCTTCAAGAATAAAGGAGAGGAAACAAAATAAGTTCCATTACCTCCGGTATATTTTATCACTTTAGAAACATTGTCAGAGGACAAAAATACTAGTTTGTATATATATATTTTTAAAAATTCCCCCTCCATTTTATTTGGCAGAGTATAATAATATCTTTATTTGAAAATAGGCTACTTTAAGCCACTTTTGTGGGAGTTCTTATTTTCATTTATTTTTTGCTACCACAGTTAGAAAATGAAATGTGTGAGTTGAACATTCCCTGTCAGGGACTTTGCAAAGATCAATTACAATGATAAGGATCTTTGTATTAAAGTCAGCTGACTTAGCCATCAATCATTGTTTGAAACAGAGTTTTGGCAGATGCTAGAATTTAGTGGTTAAGAGTCTACATTTCAGAGGTAGACAGGTTCCTGTTGAATCTAGACCCATCACTTAACAATGGGACCTAAGGAAATTATTTTCTCCCAAATCCTAGGGTTTTTAAAAAATTCATTGATAGCCAGGCTCGGTGGCTCAGCCTGTAATCCTTTGGGAGGCTGAGGTGAGTGGATTGCCTGAGCCCGCGGGTTTGAGACCCGCCTGGGCAGCAAGACCTCATCTCTACAATAAATCGAAAAATCACGCGGGCGTGGTAGCACATGCCTGTAATTCTGGCTACTCGGATGGCTGAGGCGGAAGGATCACTAGAGCCCAGCAGGTCGAGGCTGTGGTGGCCGGGAGCGGCCACTGCACTCCAGTCTGGGCAATAGAGTGAGACTCCAACTCAAAAAAAAAAAAAATTCATTGATAAGAATACTAGTAGACTCTATAGGGTTTTCATGAGGATGAAAGAAGACTGCCTAAGTGAAATCCTAGTGCACGGTGCCTGGAACATGGTATGAGCGCAACATTATTATTATTCTAAACTATCAAGAAAAGCTTAAAAATTAAGATTCATGAAAACTTAAAAACCAAATCCTGTAATCAAATTAATTTTAGGTGTAATAGATAGTCCTATATATTTTTCCAGACTGTGGACATGATAAACTCATTAATTCAACCTTAAGACAAAGTGACCAACTTCATATTAATAGGCAACATACAAATGATTATACAACTAATACATAGTAACTATCTTTTGAAATAGTTATGCATTTTTGGCACCCTTGGTATACACACACGTATATATAATATATGTTACATATATATTATATTTTATATATGTATAAAACATAAGAGATATATATCTCTCTTTATTTGGGCCATTATAGCAAAAATACCATAAACTGGGTATATTTATTTCTCATAGTTCCAGAGGTTGGGGAGTCCAAGGTCAAGGTGCCAACAGATTTGGAGTCTAGTGAGCGCTCTTTCTGATCCTAGACAGCCATTCTCACTGCTCTTTCCTCACATAGTGGAGAGGATTGAGAGAGCTCTCTAGAATATCTTTTATAAGTATGCCTTTTCCATTCATGAGTGCTCTACCCTCATAGTCTAATCACCTCCCAAAGGCCCCACCCACTAATAACATCACAATATTAGGGGTTAGGATTTCAACATATGAATTTGGGCAAGGGGACACAAAAGTTCAGTCCATAACAGTTATGCATATATAACATATACATATATATGATGCCAAAGAAAGTATGCACATTTTAAGAGATGTTTCAAAGATTAATTAAATTATGGTAGCAATGTATAGTATGATTTTCCTCAACCATGCTTCTGTCATTTTCTTTGACTGTCCTGACTGTCACATGATGATGCTAGCATTCATTTGATTAACACCATCTTTTGAGTGAATGGCATAATTAAAATATGTATACATTTTTGGCACCCCTTGTATATATATACATGTGTATGTATATATATATACACACACACACATATACACATACACATATGTATGTATATATACACATGTATGTATATGTGTGTATGTATATATGTGAGTATATATATGCATACACACATATGTATTCATTCATTGGTCTTGTTTCTTTGGAGAACCGTGACCAATACAACAAGAGTAATTAGTTTTTGCATTTTTATTATCACACAGTGTCAGTGAGACACTAATATTCCACTAAGCATTTGACTCACAAAAATACTTTAGGCCGTTGCCTTACTAGACTCTAGTGTGGCCATGTGCTTTCTGAGCTATGGTTGTCGCCATGCTTCCTGGCTTTGGTCCCCTGCCCTGCCTTGGGGAAGTGAATCTCCTCTTTCTTTTTCTCTTTCTAGTTTACTTTTAAATAAACTATATTTTCTTTCTTTTTTTTTTTTTTTTTTTTTTTGAGTGGGAATCTCACTCTGTCTCCTAGGCTAGAATGCAATGGCACACTCACATCCACCCCAGCGTTGACCTGCTGGACTCAGGGGATCCTTCCACCTCAGCCTTCCAAGTAGCTGGAACTACAGGCCCGCGCTACCACGTCCAGCTAATTTTTTGATTTTTATTGTAGAGACGAGGTCTCGCCAAGTTGCCCTGGCTGTTCTCGAACCACAGGCTCAGGCAATCCTCTCACCTCAGCCTCCCAAAGTGCTAGGATTACAGGCTGAGCCACTGCACCTGGTCAAATAAACTATATTTTCTAATCTAAAAAAAAATTCTTCAATTGCAATTATTTTAAGGAAGGGCTTGGGTCTTCCATCTTTGCTGTGATATCAAACAAAGCCCCTTTCCCTCAATGGAAATTAAAGAGGTTAACAGATCTACAAAGACCATGTGTAAACTTGGGGCCTTTTGGGCTCCCTGTCTTGTGCTGACCTCACATGTATTGCTCCTCATGTATTGCTTGGTTCTCCAGGCTGTGCTGAAGAAGCTGCGATTTCACAACTGCTTCTAGGCTAGCAATATCGATAAAGAATTTTGCCTTTCCGTGAAATGGCTCAGCTAGGGTAATTATTTATCTGTACAGGCTGATGCCTCAAGCTTAGTGCCTGTGGACTCCAGCGAGACCAGAGATGGGTGTGATTGATGGATAGCTGAGACTGTCACCTGGGTAAAACCCCACTGGTAATGAAGCGTTCATACACGGACCTCACCTTTCTGGACCTGCCAGGCTGCATTTGCTGGCAGCAACTCTGAAAGCCTTCCATGGGAAAATGATGTTTCAAAGGTGCCAATTACAGCACATATGTATCTCACCTTGAGAATTTCAATTGGCAGAGATAATATCATGGGCTGCCCTTAGAGTTTTGATGGGAGGTTCATTTGTACTAAGAGATCTGATCAAAATGCAGTTATTAGTGGAGGCTTTTGAAAACAGTGCATGAAAAGCAATAGGGGATTGTTTTTTTAAAAAGCATATCCTAAAGGACCATTTACCAGCTAGCTCTCAGTAAATGTTTAAAGAACAATGGTGTGCAAATAAGCGTGTTCACCTAGAAACCAACTGGATTTGGAGTCCCTGATGGAACATTGTATGTAAATATAAATTAGCTTGTTCTAACCCATGGCATCAGGCATGTAGAGGTGGTTTCTTTCCTTGTGCACAATGCAGGATGTGATGGGAAAGAAAACTAAACTTTCCGCCATTCTCGCTCTGTCTAGGCAACTCTCACCCCTTTGTTCTTCTGCTTCTTCTTAAGACAAGTCCTAGGCAGAATAATGAAGCCATAATCCAACACGGCTAATAAAATGAATGTTTATGCAATATCTACTATGGGCCAAGTGTTCTACTTATGTTATTTAATCCTCACAAAAATCCCATGGGATACGAAAGAAGTATTTTTATTTCCATCTTCTCTAGAAGAAACTGAGATTGTAAAATATCAAATAATCAGTTCATTGTTGTACAGATAGGTGAAGTGTCAACACTTTTGTCTCTCCATTTATTTCCTCTGGTACAAATATAAGTCAGTTCCTCTTTCTCTTCTCTCTGTCTCTCAGACTCTGTCTCTGTGTTTGTGTGTGCGCGTGCGCCTCTCTGTCTCTCTGTTTGTGGGTCTTTCTCAGTCTCTCTCTCTCTCTCCCTCTCTGTCTCTGTCTCTGTGTATGTACCTCTCTCTGTCTCTCTCTTTGTGTGGATCTTTCTCTGTCACTGTCTCTCTCTTTTTGTCTCTCTCTCTCACACACACACACACACACACACACACACACACACACACACACACACACACACACACACCTTCTGCCCCCTTCTATACTTCCAGGCCTCTCTACTGTACTGGGCAAAAACACCTGATAAACTCATTCAAACTCAACTGGTAGAGACTTAATATTGTAACTTCCCTGAGCAGTTTAATATAAAAAGTCAGAGAAAGAGTAAAACTTAGTAGGAAAAAAATTTTTTTATTTGTAAATGGATTTTCAAAATCTGTAAAGAATGTGGCTTTGGGTTGGAGGCTTTCTCAGAACCCCTCAGATAATGCCACGTAGGCACCCTGAGCCCCACGGCTCCTGGATGACTTTAGCATCCCAGCGCCTCTTGGCTGCTGCCCACTGTCTCCTGGGCAGCCCCTCATTGTTGCTCAGCCTTTACATTGTTCAGATGTCCCATCATCCCACCAATTCAACAGGTACATTTCTGAAGACAATTCAAGGATAAGAATCAAAACATTGGTCAGATTCTTGGTATAATCATACTAGATTCTGGACACAAACACGTCTGATTTTAAAATAACATGTAACTGGATATGTTTCTCATTGTCAAAGGTCTTTGCTTCCGGCAAGGATGTTAATTTGCAGGCCTGAATGCTCTGGATGCTGGGCTGGATTTCTTCTCCCTTTTTAACTTTTACTTGAGCAGTTTGACACAGGTTTCAGTTAAACCGGGAAGCGCGTCCAGCTGCCACAACAAATAGGATGTTAAACATCCTTTTCCATATGAATGTCCTAATTCTACCTTCACAACTCACAAGTGGCCCTAACAAGCAACAGGACCCATTGGCTAGTTATTTTCGGAAATGACAGCTGTGAGGCAATTATGGAAAAACCAAGATCTTTGTTTTTGACAGGAACTGTTAACATTCAGAGGAATAGCGATACCCAGCAATGAAAGAGGAAGAGGCATTTCATTATCTAGGGGTAACCTGGGTTGCTAAGTCATTCTAACAAGTTCATTCAGATGCTGCCCCACTCAAGATGAAACTTTCTCTAAGCCCCACATCAGGGCTCCCTGCGGCAGAGGTAGATAAGTGGAACATCAGACCCTCGCACTCTTCAGTGGCCTTGTCACATCCTCCGTGGGGACATGACACAGCATCCTGAGCATCAGAAGTCCAAAATCGCTGCTTACCTGTCATCTGACAGTGCAGGTGTTCCCCCAGCTCTTGATTTTCATAACAAAGTCCCAGCTTGACTCCTGCTAGTCAGAGACCTCAACCACCTGAGCTCTTTTCCTTTTCCTACAACAGCACACGTAGCTGCTGGCTGTGTTCCGCATCTCAGCTGGGTAGTGTCTGCTCCCGTCAGATCCTAGCCCAGAGCAACAGCCCGAGGGACCTGCCAAAACATCAGCTCCTCGCAAAACCCTCACTTTTATCAAGTCTAACCACCAGAAAGTTACCTACGTGGTTGGAATGTGAGACTCCAGCAGTGTACTCAACTGAGCTATGAATTTGAAATGGTGCCCTTGGCTTTGATGGGGGGGGGGGTCGATGTGCAAAATGACCATGTGAAGAGCGCTACAGAATTCTGTGAAACTTCTCTGGAGGGACCCATCCATTACTGTACATTGGTCAACGCCCCATATAAATGCATGAGAAGGTCCTCTTAGACTTCCGTGCTCAACTAAAGTTTTTTCCTCTGATGAAGGTATACGTCTCTTTAACTCCTCATGTCTCTTTTTGCTTGAGGAGCAAAAGCCAGAGCTAAATTTTCTTCTCAGTTGTAGTGGCTTTCTTTTACTTAAGCTTAGGATATAAATATTCCCACTCTCTAGCTCTCTCATTACCTGCGTTTTTGTAGACAAGGAGTTAGATATTATCTTGTTCATTCTCACAACCTTGCCAAGGAGTATCTGTTTATTTTTGTTATTTTGTAGAGAAGGAAATAAGCAAGAGGGAGGTAAAGTGATTTGCCCCAAATGACAGAGTTCCATTGAGTACTTTGTTACTTATAAAAATAAAAAAGGGAATGGAAAACTCATGGCATATGAAGGGGGATTCAAAAAAAAAGCAGAATTACTTTTTGAAGGGCCGGCCCCTTGTAGTACAGGCTTCACCACTAGGTAAGTGTTCTAGGAACCGATCAGCATCAGTGTACCACCTGGCGTTGTGAGAGGCTGTGTTTGGCTTCAGTGAATTTTTTTTGGAAATTCTTTCAATGTGTTTGCCCATTTCATGATAAGTAATTTACGATTGCACCTGCCCATACTGCACTGAGTGTTTAGCAGTTTTTGACCAAAAATGACATGTCTCCCGAGCCCCACCACCCCTATTCACCTGATCTTGCACAAGTGACTTTTTTTGCTTCCCCAATGAGAAAAACATCCTCAAAGGGAAACGTTTTGCCAATGAGGAAGAGGTGAAATGAAAAATAGCAGAAGCACTAAAAGACATCAAAATTGATGAGTTCAAAAACTGTTTTGAGCAGTGGAGAAAGTATCTCAATAGGTGTATTGCATCAAATGGAGAGTACTTTGAAGGTGACTGAAGTTTAAACACGTAAGAATGCACAGTTTTTTGGCTCCCCCTCATAGTACATGTTCTGAGTCTACGTAAAATGTTCTTAGCTAGGTGTGGTGATGTGCATCTATAATCCAAGCTACTCAGGAGGCTGAGGTAGAAGGATCGCTTAAGACCAGGATTGCGAGTGCAGTGAGCTATGATTGTATCACTGCACTCCAGCCTGGGCAACATAGCCAGATGCTGCCTCTAAAATCAAAAAAAAATAAAAACGTTCTTGTGTTTGTTGTTATTGTTGTGTAATCCTGACAAAGTCACTCATTGTTCTGCTGTGACACTTATACAGCAAATCAGCCCTTCTAATGTCAAGTCATTATTGTAGGTATGCCAGTGTGAGGGCCAAGAGAAATATTTAAAACAAAAACTTATTATAGAATTCAAACCTCCACATTAAAAGATATGGATCTTGTGAGTATATGCTGTGCCCTGTTATTAGGAAGCAAAATTTAGAAGACAAGTAATTATAATTTAAGTAATTTGTTTAATATAGTACCTAAAATTACTGTCAGATAAACATTTCTTGAGAAGATCAAAATATATGGTTATTTTACATTTTCCCATTTGGATCTCTTTCAATTTCTACAGTTTATTAGCTTGGTTCAGTGTCTTTGAGCATTAGTCAACATTTAAAATGTAGGTTTTTATGATTCTGGGCGAAGCAATTGCTTCCGAGGGAGAAAACATTCTGTAAATTACATGTAAATGTTTTTACTTGGATGAGTTCTTTTGCATCTGTGCAGAGGATCATTTTAATTTACACAAGAATGAAGGTTTTCCATGATTGAATGTACTATGCATGCTTGTGTATCTAATTTCCACTTCATTTATACCAGAGTCTAGCAGACACAAGGGGCATTTTGTTATCATGTAAGTGCTACTTAAAAATAAAATAAAATTATAATAAAAAGCTAAGGATTAGTGTACCATTTCTAATTTTATTTCAAAGCTGCCCCTCGGAGTGGGTTGGAGCAGATCTGAGTCATGTAATTTGACATTATGATGCTCTAAAGATACAGCCCATAAAGACTTCATCTTAGGAACAAAACAGAGAAACTCAGAAATGTGATTGACTAAAAACATGAAACCATCTCCCCTTTCTCTCACAGTTATGGATTTCAGAGTATAGTATGTTCTTCTTAGGTAGAAAACTGTTCTATAAGTCATTTCTATTTTTTTCTTAATCTCTGAGATTATGTAGCCTTTATAAAAATTAGGCATTTGAAAATCCAAGGATTATAAAGGTATCAGTTAATTCAGTTTCTTCTTTTTGCACCATTAAAACCTTTCAGAGAAATAACCAGCGTCTAGTCTCTGTTTATTGATGGTGAAAGGATGTGACATTTTGACATTAATCAGTTGCTGGGCTGGAGACAAAGGGGCACGTTTTGATGTTCTAATTTTATTGTTCCATCACAGCAAATGCAATAAAAAAGACCACTGGAATGTGGAAATGAGTGAAATATTCGCCTCCTCCCAATTCAGAATCATAAGACTTCTTATTATCATATTAAATCTGTATTATTAAATGCCCTAAATTAATGAAAGGTTATTTCTTTAGAGTTCAAACTCATATAAACCAACCAGTTCTAAGCTTTTAGTCTCAGAGCTGTTCCTTCCTCTTTATGGCTTCTTTGTTAGGCACAATTACATTTTAGCATTTTATTTCTATGGTCTCTCTTTTTTTTTTTTTTTCCTTCCAGTCATTTCTTCTCCTTGACCGTCTTGGGAAATAAAGTGGTGGAATTTCTTCTTACAACAGAGAGAATTGAGGTTCTAGAAGATTATAGGCACCTTGCCTAAAATTAGTATTGACCCAGAAAGCTGAGCGCTTACCGTTCTCTAGAGGGGGCAGTGCATTTAAACAGGTGAGGTCCAAGGTACAGCGGAGACCAGTGAGCATGTCATATGTTTCCTCTGCATCCCCCAAGATGCCTCCTTCTGATTGACTTTGCAGGGGGACAGGTAGGAGACTAAGGCAGCTTTCCGAAGACACCTGCAGTTGGAAGGTCTTGCTTCCAAGTTTGAAACTATGTGCCCCAATCTCTGATATTCCAGTTAGTTACCTGCCTGCAGAACCATAAAACTGCCCATAAGGAATATAATCCTTTGATCCCAAATTGAACAACTTTCAAATTCTCTAAAGCACAGGTAATTGTTGAAGTTGCTTATGGGGTGCTGCAATGAATCGATCACTTTGAAACAGAGAGAAAGGGTATCAGATAAATAAGCAAAACTTTCAATCTCATGTTTATTTTCTTCATAATATAGATGGCTTTTGCTTGGCTCACCTTATTTCAATTCAATTATTTTATATTAGATGTGCTAATTATATGAACACTAATTACCTAAATTCATTTAATTGTGTGGCATTCAGGGTTATCTGACAAATATTGAATTGAATGACAAGAACTAAATATGACTGCTTGACTTAACTGTCACAATATTTGCATCATTGGGAAGTTGTCATCTTGAAAAGAAATAGAAACCTTAAACTATTCACCATAGCTTTACTTAATTAACAATAGGATAGGAGCTATTTTTATCTTAGACAATGCTCTTTCTAACCTTACTTTAAAACCAGAATCTAATTCTTAAAATTTAGAAAACTTTGAGTAACCTCTAAAAATATTTTTTTAAATCATGTACTGTGCTAATTTTATAAGTCTAATTATCAATATATTCCTTCCTAAAAGTGTATAACGAGCCAATATTAACGTTTGTCTCTCAGATGGCTTCTAAGACACCTTTTATAGTGTTGTTTATAGGCTTTGTGCAGTGCCTCTTGCTTGTAGTTCTCATGATTTGGGAGGCTCAGGCGGGAGGATCACTTGAGGCTAGGAGTTCATGACCAGCCTGGGCAGCATAGCAAGACCCCAACTCAAAAACAAAACAAAACAAAAAAACAAGAAAGTGTACCATGAAGGTATGAAAAATTTTAAGGAACTGTAAAAATTTTCTTTTTTTTCTTTTTTTTTCTTTTTTGAGTTGGAGTCTCACTCTGTTGCCCAGACTGGAGTGCAGTGGCTGTTCCTGGCCACCGCAGCCTCGACCTGCTGGGCTCCGGCGATCCTTCCCCCTCAGCCTTCCAAGCAGCTGGAATTACAGGCATGCACTACCACGCCCAGCTGATTTTTTTTTTTTTTTTTTGATTTATTGTAGAGATGAGGTCTCGCTGCCAAGGCGAGTCTCGAACCCACGGGCTCGGGCAATCCACTCACCTCAGCCTCCCAAAAGTGCAGGATTACAGGCTGAGCCACCGAGCCTGAATTGCAAAAATTTTCAAAGCTAACAGGATCTGATCCAGAGGAGGGAGATGGTAAAAAAGCAAAGTAAAACATAACAACAACAACAACAAAACACTACTCAGATTAAATATGGGAGAGGGAATTTTCCAGGGGCACTCCAAGCTCATGAACAATGAACACAAGTAGTGGGAAAGAGTCTTGGAGCAATGATCATTGTGATTATGCAGCAGCTGCATTTGGAGCTGCCTGACCAGGGAGCCCTTTTTCATCCTTGGCTTCTGTTTCTCTGTGGGCAGCAAAAAAGTCTAGATGGTTTCATGGGAAAATTCTGCTATATGTTTAAAGAACATATAATTTCTATATTACGTAAAGAGTTCCAAAGAGAAAACATGAAAAAGTTTTCCAGCTCATTTTTTAAGGTTAGCATAATACAATAAAGTGCTATAAATAAAAAGAAAGCTATGGGGCCAGCTTGTTTCTAAACTTCAATGCAAAAATCTTTTTAAAAATTTGAAAATCAAATCCAACTACATATTAAAAGGATATTTCCCAGGGATACAGTCATGACTCATTATTATTTGCTACATTATGATGTACTGCAAATTAATATAACCATATTAACAGATTCTAAAAATTAAATATATTTACTCTATAAATGCCAAAGTTGCATTTGATGTAATTCAACACCAAACTTAGACCAACGCAATGAAACTAAAGCCACATAAAGTCAAAACTAAATACTTCTCAAAGCATACTTAGAATTGAAGGAAAACTTGATAAAGGGGATTTATCAAAAACAAAAACTAAATTTTTGAAGAATTTACCATTAAAGTTACTCAGAAAAGAGGAATATAAATATATCACCCAGACTCTAAGGTGACCTCTGCCTCTTCATGGTCATATCTTTATATAATTTCCTCCCCTTGAGTATGGGTGAGAAGTGTGACTTGCTTCTAACCACCAGAATATAGCAAAGGTGATGGGTGATCACTCCTCAATTATGTTATGTTACATAAGACTCCATCTTACTAGTAGACTCCTTCTCTCTCTTACTCTCCTACAGACATTAAAAAAAACAAGTTGCCATACTGTGAACTGCTTCTGACAGAGAAATGTGGGTGACATTTAAGGACTGAGGGAAACTTCTGACCAACAGTCAGCATAACATTTTCATGCTCTGAGTCCTGTAGTTGCAAGCTACAAGGAAATGAATTCTGCCAATAACTTGAGTGAGCTTGGAAGTGGATTCTTTTCCAGTTGAGCCACCAGATGATAATGCAGCCCACCTGACATCTTGATTGTATCTAGTGAGTTCTTGATACCAAGAACACAGCTAAGCAGTGCCCATACTCCTAACCCTATAAACTGTACTAAATTAAATGTATACTGTTTAAAACTGTTACATTAAAAAGAATAATAGCATAGAAAATTAATAGTATATTATCACCATTACTTTCCTTTAATGTTTAAGGTTTTTTTTAAAGTGATGTGATATGGAACATTGACATACAATGAACTGTATGCTTAAAGTGTGTGATTTGATGTGTGTGTGTGTGTGTGTGTGTGTGTGTGTGTGTGTGTGTTTTCACACATAATTGTGAAGGCACCACAATAATTAAGATAATAAACATAACTATCACAAGTAAGTTTCCTCAGGCCCCTTTGTAATCCCTTCCCTCTCTTAACCTTTATTACCAGACAACCTCTCATTTGCTTTCTGTCACTATAGATTAATTTGCACCTTCAATATTTCTAGCACTCTTTTTAAATCTGGCTTCTTTCACTCAGTAGAATCAATTTGAGAGTCATCCGTGTGAGGATATGTATTAGTAGTTTATTTCTTTTTTTACTATTGAATAGCATTTCATTATATAAACCAATCACAATTTGTTTATCTTCTACCTGTTGGTGGGATATTTGGGTTGTTTCCAGTTTTCGACTATAAAATACAGAGCTCTGTGAACTTTCATTTATAAGTCTTTCTATAGACATATGCTTTCATTTCTCTTGGGTAAATACCTATACACAAAGTGGGTCATATAGTACATGTGTCCAAAATTTAAGATTTTTGTTAAACTGTTTTTCAAAAAAGTGGTACCATTTTACATCCTCACAGTGTGTGAGGGAGAGCTTCAGTTCCTTCATATTTTACCAGCACTTGATATAGTCAGTCTTTTAATTGTTACCATTCTAGTATCCAGGCAGTGATAGCTCATTGTGATTTTAATTTGCCTATCCCTGATGATTAATGATGTTGAGTCTCTTTTCATGTTCTTATTTTCTGTTCATGTATCTTCTCTGGTAAAGTGTCTCTTCAAATTATTTTGCCCATTTTATATCGGATTTTTTTTTTATTACCAAGTTTTTGAGAGTTTTTATGTAATCCGGATGAAAGTCCTTTATCCAATATGTGATTTTTTGAATGCTGTTTTCCATCTGTGGATTGTCTTTTCATTATGTTACTAGTATCCTTCAAAGAGCAGAAGTTCTTAATTTTTATAAAGTTCAAGTCATAATTTTTTTTCTCTTATGGGTCATGCTTTTGGCAGTCTATCTAAAAAAATGTTGTCTAAACCAGGATCACAAAGATTTTCTCCATTCATCTTCAAAAATTTGTGTAGATGAAGGTTTCATACTTATCTTTGTTCCTTGGTACATCGTCTTTTTTTTCTCTGGATGCTTTTAAGATTTTCTATCTTTGCTTTTAAGTAATTTGATTATGATATGCCTTAATGTCATCTTCCTCATGTATTTCTTGTGTTTCTGATTTATTGACCTTCTTGGATCTGTAATCTATGTGTATATCTAAACCTGAATTGTACCCCATATCTTTAAAATAAAATTTTTTTAAAAATCAAATCCTGTAAGGTCTTGACTGGGTTTTCTTCTAATTATTATTATTTCCTCACCTTCTCCTCTCCTTTGTGTGCCCCAATTACATGTGCATTTGGTCACTTGAAATGGTTTTCAGTTCACCAGTGTGTTCATTTTTTTCAGTTGCTGTGTCTTCATGTTCACGTTTTTTTCTCTGTCGTGTCTAATCTGCCATTTAACCCATCCACTGTATTGTTAACCTCACATTTTATGTTTAATCTTTAGAAGTTTTATTTGGGTCTTTTTAATATCCTCCATGCCTCTGCTTAATATGTCCAATCTTTCTTCTAGCTTCCTCAACACATGGAAAATAGCTAGAGTAACTACTTCAATGTCCTTGTCCCCTAATTCTATAATCTATATCATTTCTGGATCCATTTTGATTGGTTTTTTTCTGATCAAATGTTATATGTTCATGCTTCTTTATATGCTTATAATTTATTATGAGATGCCAGATATTTTGACTTTTACCTTATTGATTGCTGGATTTGTATATTCCTGTAAATAGTTTTGAGCTTTGTTCTGTCACATAATTTGGGTCAAAAGATTTTTCCCCATTACTAAGACAAAGTCCTCCCGAGTATCATAATCATGTTCCCAAATTATGAAGTAATTATGAGCCAGAGATAATTTGGTTGTTGAGAACACACACTGCTCCTGGCTGTGTGGGCTCTGGGCACTGTTCATTTGATTCTTTGAGGTGAGTATTCTTTCCCTGGCCTGAGATAGTTTCCTTAAACATGTGTTGCTCAAGACTTCTCTGAATTCCCTTAGGGAACCCTCTGCAGATCTCTGGAGTTTTCTCCCTATGCAGCTGCTTCCTCTCTGATGTGCTGCCCTCAAGCTGCAGCCTCGTTGATGTTCCTAGACTTCCCAATCTGTCACCTCAACTCAGGAAGACTGCCAGGCTCTGCCTGGGTTCCCCTTCTCTGCGTCATGGCTTAGAACCTTTCTCCAGGGAGCAGGCTGGAGCTGTCATAGTATACTGACCGTTAATAATATACAATTTTAAAATTTTTCTGAACCAAGAAAAAAATCACTATAAGCAAGTACAAAACAGATGTGAAATTGAGAAAAAAATTGTTACCATGCATAGTAGAAAAAAAGATTAATATCCAAAATAAAGTATAAATCATTAAGAAAGAAACAATAACCCAAAATAAAAATGGTCTAATCCTCTGAAGATATATATATATATATACATGACTAAAATGCATATAAACTTGTCTGTTACCTAATTAATCACCAAAGTAACATAAATGAGGTATAATTGTTTCAATTACCTGATAGCAAATGATAAAAAGATTGACAAACTTTAGTGTTGCATAGATGCTTGGAAACAGAGACTCACAGAGATTGTGGCTATTTGTACAGCCTTTTTGAAGAGAAGGTAAGTAATATCTACTGAAAGATTAGATGCACATGTTCTTTGGCTCAAAGAGTTCCATTCTGGCAGTCTGTCTTATATTTATTCCTATTTGCACCTGTGCATACAAATTTTGAAAGAAGCGGCCGAGCTCGGTGGCTCAGCCTGTAATCCCAGCACTTTGGGAGGCCGAGGTGAGTGGATTGCCTGAGCCCGCGGGTTCAAGACCCGCCTGGGCAACTTGGCGACACCTCACCTCTACAATAAATCAAAAAAATTAGCCGGGTGTGGTAGTGCGTGCCTGTAGTTCCAGCTACTCAGAAGGCCAAGCCGGAAGGATCGCCGGAGCCCAGCAGGTTGAGGCTGCGGTGGCCAGGAGGGGCCACTGCACTCCAGTCTGGGTGACAGAGTGAGACTCCAACTCAAAAAAAAAAAAAAGAAAGAAAGAAGCGTTTTCTGAAAATAAAACTAGAAACCAAAAAAACTGGAAACAACCTAAATGACCATCAATTGAGACTGGCACAGTATACTATGATGCATCCATGTTAGGTCACAATCCCAGCAGGGACTCCAAAATGTTAGGTCAGACCCACTGGGGGTGTCTGTTGTGCAATGCAACATGCAAGATGCAAAGAATTTCACAGCAGTTAGATTGAAAAATATAGTTTCCTTAGAAAGTAAATTAGAGAGTGAGAGCAAGAGAGTGATAGAGAGACAGAGAGAAGTCATTCACTTCTCCAAGGTAGGAGAGGGGACCAAAACTTGGGAAAACATGACCTGGCATAACTCAAAGAACACATGACTAGACCATAATTTAGCAAGGCAATGGCAAATGGAGAGAGAGAGATTCACCTCTCCAAGGTAGGTGAAGGGGCCAAATCCAAGAAACATGCTGGCCAGAGCTCAAAGACCACATGGACACACTAGCAATGACCACTGGCTTCTTGAGGTTGAATCCTTTTTAAACTTCCCTTTGATGAGGGCAGGTCGTTAAGGTGATTGGTTGGTGGTCTGCTCCACATTATCATGAAGGGGTAGGTAATTTCATGTACTGACATCAGGTGATGGACAGCAGACAGATGGGTGGGTTACTCACATGACTTCTCCCTTGTTGATGGGGTCTGTGTCATGAAGAGCTGATTAGGTTAACTTGTTTACAAAATGAGCTGGGGAGGGGGTTGTAAAGTAATCATCCATGGCTACCTCTGAGAAACCTGTTCTGTCCATGGCTAGCGGATTAGAGGGTAAATTAAAGTGAACTGCTAAAAAAATATGACAAAGCTAAGCAATGTTAAAATGACTGGTCATTGAGTATATTGACTCCGTGTGATGGCCTTTCAGTCCACAGTGAAGAAAACAGTAGAGCTATTGAAAAGAAGTTAAGCCTGTAGGGAGGCCTGTATGATGGATGTATGGATATTTCTAAAACATATTGCCAAGTGAAAAAAATTAGAGTCATGCTCTAATGAGATCCCATAAATGTTTTTAAAATAAACTTTTATAAGAATATATATTCTTATCAAGATATAAAAGCATTAAAAAAAGATTGAAAGGCTATGAATTCATTGGTCAGCCATGATTACCTCTGGGGGAGGAAGAAAATGATTAAAAGGAGACTTTCATACTTGGCATAACTCCTGTATTGTTTGAATGCTTGCAATAAATAGTCTGTGTACTATTTGTGTTGTTAATATTATAAAATTAAAACATGGGGAGAATTAAACGCCAAAATAAAGGAGAGAAAAAGAAAGTCAAAGAGAATAAAAAGAAGAAAAAAATGCAGTCTCAAGATTTCTGACTGACTGGTAGATGTCATGTGGAATACTTAAGCTGGTTTATTCATTCATGGCCTGTTTTGAGAGGGACCATAGGTTACAGAAGAGCATAATAGAATTTTAGGGGTTTTGTAAGTAGTTATTATTCTTTTGTGGAATGTGGATTTGGGGCTCTCTGATGAGATTAAACATGTAAGAGAAGCAATTCCATTTGAGGATAAGGGGAGGCAAAGCCTTTCACATCTTCAGCTGATTGTTAAGGACAGACAGGTAATATTATAAAAATCTATTGTAAGAAAATATAGTTTAAAAAATGAGAAATCCATTTCTGAATTCATTTCAGCTTTCTCCCCAGATCTAAGATGAAAGCTCATCAGCTGTAAATACTCAGTGATTTCCACCGTGACGGAGTTTAAATTAAAACCAAAAAACCCGAAGCTTGATAGAAAAGCAGAGGTCCATGTTGTGTGCATGCCTGTGGCCAGGCATGCCTGGAAAAGAAAAAACAGAGATCCTGTTTCTCCTGGCTCCAGCCCTCTTTTAAATTTGAGTTTCTATGGACTGTTTGTTTAAGCAAAAATTTCTCAACCGGGCTCGGTGGCTCAGCCTGTAATCCCAGCGCTTTGGGAGGCTGAGGTGAATGAATTGCCTGAGCTCACGGGTTCGAGACCCGCCTGGGCAATGTGGCAAGACCTCATCTCTACAATAAATAAAAAATTAGCCGGGCATGGCAGCGCGCGCCTGTAGTTCCAGCTACTTGGAAGGCTGAGGCGGAAGGATCGCCGGAGCCCGGCAGATAGAGACTGCAGTGACCAGGAGCGGCCACTGCACTCTAGTCTGGGTGACAGAGTGAGACTCAAAAAAACAGAATTTCTCACTAGGTCAACAACTCTACACAGTAATCCTGATGCACAGGGCACCTGGCAGCAAGTTCATCATGGTATAGTTAGCCTCAGGGTGACAGTGGCGAGGATTCAGGCTCTCCTGGGTTGATGCTACTAGCCCATGAAGTCATCCTCCCTCCTTCTGTCCCTGTCCTCTCCCTCCCTCCTTCCCTCCTTTGTTCTGTTATTTTTTTATTCAACTCAGCAACAATTTATTGAGCAGTTACTATGTCAGGCTCTGTTCTAGTGGTGATGCTAGAAATACAGCAGTGACTGCCACAGAGCAAAAACCCTCAAGGCTCTACCTCCTTTACTTCTGGTCTACTTTCAGAGCTCAAACTTCTGAATATAAAAATTGGCTTCCTTATCAAGGAGAGTATCCAGATTGTGAATTTCTTGCTGTATTTTCTAGTTGTACTTACAGTATGCATTGCAAGTGGATTACCACTTTGGTTTACAAACCAAGCCTTCATTGCTTTACTTAATATGAATTAAATTCCCTGGATAGAATTCTGTGTGCACTGACAAAATTCAGATTAGGGACCTGTGCATCTAAGTATCATATTCAGACTGCAGCTGCCCCAAAAGGCCCTGTCTTGGTTTCCTCCTTGAATTACATCTTTTCCTCATCTCTCAAATGCCTCTGTAATACTCAGTCCTTGGTGAATGACTCCAATTGCTAATTAATTAAAAAAGAAATGCTCAGAGAAAACTTGGTAAGAAACAGGATGGGAGAGACAGCTTCTAATATGCAGCAGAGACAGACCAGGATGGTTGCCCTTAGCGGCATAAACCATCTGCTTACACATTTTGAAATTCCTTCATATTACATTTAGGTCCTCTCCAGAATCTATTGCCACAACTATAATATTCCTCTCTAAACTTCTAAAAGAAATAACTTCAGGTCTCTTCCATTACTGGCCCTTAAAAAAAAAAAATTTGAGTCTCACTCTGTCGCCCCTACTGGAGTGCACTGGCACAATCCTGGCTCACTGCAGCCTCAACCTCTTGGGCTCAGGTGATCCTCCTGCCTCAGCCTCCCAAGGAGCTGAGACAACAGGCACACACCACTACACCTGATATTTTTTTTTATTTTTTATAGAGACGAGGTCTTGCTATGTTGCCCAGGCTTGCCTCAAACTCCTGGGCTCAAGCAATCCTCTCACCTCAGCCTCTCAAAGTACTGGGATTACAGGCATGAGACACTGCACCTGGTGATGATTATTCAAAATGATAAAAAGTCCTGTGTAATACCCAAGACTGTCACAAGAATTAAATGGTACACTAGGTGTAGAACACTGAGCAGGTGGATACCTGTTGATGTTCCTTCACTGAATAAACTCCTTTTTTTCCATTTACTTCTCTGTCAAAATGCAATAGCTTCCACCAGGTAAGTTCTAAGCAGCATAGAATCTATTGTTACTATTACTTGATCTGTTCTACACTTAGACTTTTATTCAACCCTACTATAATCCATGCAGCTTATGAGTGCATTAATTTTTTTAGCATCCAAGGTAAACTACTGTTCATATTAATTTTATAGTCATCTATAATAGATTTTTTTTAGGGGAGGAAGGGAGGGAGGAGGAAAAAAGGCACATGACAACACAGTGGGTACTTGGACCACTACCCGGGAAAGTGAGGGCCAGCTAGAAGCCCAGACTTCACCTGTATGTATCAAATCTTCACTTGTGCCCTACAACTCTAAATTACTTAATTCATTCATTTTTTTAAAAATAAATTTAAAAAGTTTTTAAAGATGAAGTATTCTCAAGCAGGGCTTATCCTATTTTTGTATTTTCATGAAGGTCATTTTGGTGTATTCTTTTCTAGTTTTTTCTCTAGACATAAATTTGCATGCATGCATTTATATAAAAAATGTATGTATACATTTTTGTTTATAACCTACTCATTTTTCTTAATACATATCATGAATATGTCTCCATGATATGCAAGATTCTTAACAATATCATTTCAAAGGCTGCTGTGTTCCATGGCACAGATATACTTTTAAATCCATTGGGTCCTTGGAGGTCTTTTATGCTCTTTTCCATGTGTAGAACATCACGTGTTGATTATAGACTCCTTAGGTCACCCAGACAATTTCTCAATCTACCCAGTCCCTAATGATGCAGTTCTGAGGCTTGTAATGTTGTCCGATGATGTCAGCAGGCAAAAGCTACTGAGGGGAAACATTTTGCTAAGCAGTATTTATGTTCCCTCTTACGCAATTCTGTAGGAAATCCCAAATTAAACACTACAAAAACAGACCCCATTTATCTCTGAGGACATGAGTATTCATATGAGCTCATACAGTCAGTTTTATATTTGCATAGAAGTAATATTTGCAGTGTGTTTTACCAGATCCAAGCTACATATACAATCTTACTTAATCCTCAAGACAAGCCCATTTTACCAGTGAAGTAACTGAGGATTCCTTTTTTTGAAACCACCTGGCCAGTAAGTGGCAGAAAAGGGACTCACATCTGAACCTTATGATTCTAAACTCTCTGCTCCTTTCTGTAGATGAGGATTAAATTTTGATTCATTAGCATTTCAACGATGGGAGATATTAGCATATCAGCTCTGCTCTCTGCAAAGTGGCGTTCTCTCATCGTACCTCTCATTAATAAAAATTATTTTGCAGGAAAGAATTGCTACAAAACTTGATTAGTTAGAAACCAATAGCCTAACTTCATCATCAGGATATATAGGCATTGATTCTATTTGGTGAAAAGTGCAATGTAGGAGGAGCCCAGGCCAGCCCTAAACACTGTCTCTGCCTTCCCTGGCAGACGCTGAAATGCTCTCCTTAATGCATCGTCATTTAGAGGTGGCAAAGTCCTTAACAGCTGCGAACATTACAAGTGCAACAATAAAACATGGTTTTTTTCCTCCCTTGGAAAATGCCCTTGTTACAGTGCTCCAAAAATGAGTTAGAGATGATTTCTTTGTTGCCCCATGGACCTCTAACTGGAATATATTCAAGGCTTTCTGTAGCTTGCATCCTTATAAATTTATTCTTGTCAGGTCTAGCCACGTATCAGGCTCCCTGAGTGAAATATGAGAATGAAAATGGAAGCAGCATCAGGTGCTGACACATTTGCCAGAGGAATTCAGAGTGAGGGAGACAGTCCAAGGCAAAGAGGGGAGCCCAAGATAGAATCGCAGGTGGCACCCACTGTTCCCCACCCCCCTTATTCCTGACATTATTCTGATGCTAGAAAGATGAGCAAATGAGAGGAATGAAAGGTTTGATTGTGTTGCCCTGCCTCAGCTTTGCTGCCAATCACACACCCCAAAATAATAATAAAATCACATGGCACTTCCACACAGAGGATGGGAGATCAAAGAAACATGCTGACTGGTTTGACCTTGGCTGCATTCGAAAACCGAATTGCCTATAAGAGCCCCACCACAATTGGACTTTGTTGTGGTTAAAGCCTTTCCAGGTAGACAGAGACACCATACCAAATCAACCAGTCTATTTCCAAGAAATTGGAACTGGACACATTGTCTTCAAAGGGGGATTTACAAAATAGAACTCCAAAGTCAGGGAGATTTAAAGAGCCAGTTGACCTTCAACACTTGTATTTAATTAGTGAAGGCAAGAGGGAGTGGGTTGCACGTGGTAGAGCTTCTGCAAACCTATTTTATCTCTAAAATGTGTTATTCAAGTTTTATGTAACTTGTGTGTGTTTAAAGTGCTCTCCAGATAGTCTGTGTACCTGAGGCTTTTGGGGAACTTTGCATTTTTCCTGTTACTTTATGAATTCCCCAAAAAAGGTTACATTAGTGTCTTTGTCCCTTGAGGCAATTCAATCTGTAACACATCTGTTGGGTGCATTGTGTGCGAGGGAGTATGTGAGGTAAAAGATGACTAAAGCCTGGTCCCTGCCCTCAAAGAGCTCAACATCACTGTGGAGACGCTTGGAATAATAACTGAATGCACCAAGGCAAGTGTTCGACCCTGAACCGGGGCTGGAGGGGCTCAGAGATAGGACAGTTCATTCTGCCTATGGACTTGAAGGAAGGTTCCCTGCTGCCAAAGGGGCTGATCTCAGAGCCCGAAAGGCAGAGACAAGATTCGTGCTCAGGTTAGTGGGCAGGAGCCTGTGCAGGATGGTGAGCAGAATGATCTGTCTAGCGGGACAGAAGAGGAGGTATGGGGAAAGGGTGTGCAAAAATGAACTCAACAACAGAGAAAGCAGCAGATTGTGATTTTTAAAGTAATATAGATACATTAAATTGAAAGTAGTAAAACTTCTCCAGTTAAAATATTATATTATGCTAGCTCTTTTTAAAAATTCACTAGAAAAATAGAGAAGAACATTAACAGTAACAACAAAGCATATCACCAGCAGAATTTGCAGGTTGGGGTTTTGACCACAACAATTGTTCTCCAACTCTTCATAGTACCAGTATTGAAGTACTGATACACACTACAACATGGACAAACTTCAAAAACATTGTGCTCAGCAGAAGACACCAGTCCCCAAAGGCCACATATTGTGTGATTCTATTTATATGAAATATCCAGAATGAGCCAATCTATAGAGACAGAATGTGGATTTGTGGTGTCCTAAAGCTAGGTTGTATGGGGAATAGCTGCTAATGGTGATGAAATTTCTTTTGAGGCTAAAAAAAAAAATTCTAAAATAAGAGTATTATAAATAAATTATATTATACTATGTAAATATACTAAAAATCACAAAATTGTATTTTTTCCTTTTTTTTGAGTTGGAGTCTCACTCCGTCACCCAGGCTAGAGTGTAGTGGCACACTTATGGCCACCACAGCGTTGACCTGCTGGGCTCAGGTGATCCTTCCACCTCAGCCTTCCAAGTAGCCAGAACTACAGGCGTGCACTACCACACCCGGCTAATTTTTTTTGTTTTATTGTAGAGATGAGGTCTTGCCGAGTTGCCTGGACTGGTCTTGAGCCCTCGGACTCAGGCAATCCACTCTCCTCGGCCTTCCAAAGTGCTGGGATTACAGGCTGAGCCGCCAAGCCCAGCCCAAATTATATATCTTAAATGAGTTAATTTTACGGTATGTGAATTGTATCTCAATAAAGCTGTTTTAAAAAATTGTGCAGCCCCAGCTTTATGTGCAAAATTGCAAGTTTCACTTATAGGTTCAGACACACACTGAAGAGGCAGCAGCTAACCTGCTGGACTGTGCTGCATGTGTGTTGAAATGCATCCTTCCTTCTAGAACCACATCACCTGCCTTAGGTCCCCACAGAGCTCTGGGCCACCTTGAGCTGGGCAGATCTGGAAGAAGGGGGCTGGTCATCTCCTGGGCTTTGACATTTGCAGAAAACGATCAGAGCATGGAATCAGGACCCAGCTCTACTATGTACTTAGAATTGCGTGGCTTGAGGCAAACCACCTCATCCCCCTGGGTCTTTGATACTTCTCTGGCAGATGGGAATTTGGATTATAAAGAAGTAGCCAAGTGAGGAGAGGACGTCAGGCAATGGTTGTCAGGACCCTTCAGA
Organism: Carlito syrichta; assembly: GCF_000164805.1. Classification (NCBI taxonomy): domain Eukaryota; kingdom Metazoa; phylum Chordata; class Mammalia; order Primates; family Tarsiidae; genus Carlito; species Carlito syrichta. The sequence goes on along the minus strand of NW_007055579.1, from coordinate 79,511 downwards.
AGATGACACTGATCTAGGCAAAGTGACCTTGGCCTGTTCCTAGGCTTGTTAGTCTCGGAATCTTGATTTTGATAACTCTGAAAGCTGATCTCCACCTCCCTCAGTGGCTGACTCAAAGCATGCCCACGGGGTTTTGGCTTATATGTCAGCTTGCTGATTTAATAATTTACAGCAAGAAATGTGACTGCCAAGAAAACTAAAGACTCATTTCTCCCAGGCAATACATCCATTCCCTTTTAAAAACCTAAATCAAATGCCAATTTATGCTCAGAAGTTCACTCAATGAACACTGAGTCACAAAAGGAGATTCTGGGCTCCGATGAACCAGTGGGTTCAATTTTTGCTAGTAATTTATTTATCTTCCTTTAGGGCAGAACAGGCCAGATCATGTGCTTAGGCCAAATTGCCCTCACTAGAAGTGCGTAGATGGACTCTTCCTCCCTGACACAAGAATATTTTTACCAAACTCACCAATGACCCCACTACTAAAATCAGCATCATATTGTGCTAAGATCTTCATACTATTAGAGTATAGCCACCTTTTGGATCTTTTTATTTCTAACCCGGGAAATATGATCTCCAAGTTCTCTTTTTGCATAATCTTGTTTTATTCATTGCATGTAAATCCTGCAGTTTACCTTTAGGGATTTGAGGAGAGCTTTGTGGTACCAGCTTATAGCAGACGATCATGTAGTATTAGCATATATATCTTATATATGTATTTGTATACACATGTATGTTTATATATACATATATAATAATGCTCGTGTATAATAATATATCACCATATAGCCAATAATAAGAGCATTCTTTTTGATGATTGTGAAAATCAAATAAGATAATGTATGTTAACAGTGCATTAAAAAACACGAAGCATTTTCCTCGTGTATGATATTAATGACCAGCCCTGGGACCAGATTCGATTTAGGACTATCACCATATACAAACTACATACACAGGAGTTGTGGGATTTGGGACTAAGGACCAATTGGAGAGTAGATGATTGTTCAAGGTAGATGTCTCCAATTGCATGCTCTTGTAACAGCTCAGGCCCACAGTGTGCTTTGTAAGTACGAGAAAATATTTTTTAGATTTTTCAATTGTTTCCCAATGTTTAAAAATTAAAAGAAATCACATAAAAAGACTTCTACTTCTTTGGGAAAAAAAACCCCAGAATATCCAGCAAGGCTAGGCTTATCCACTTGCATGATGACAGTAGCAAAATTTTTTTAGTTTTCTTTTTTTTCTTTTCCTTTTTAAAGATGGGGGTACAGTTCAGGGTTAGGTATACAAATGTTCATTATGCAGGTACCCTAGTTGATGAGGTGAGCCCCTCCCTCCCCTGGCAGTTTCCCTCAATTGCCAATCCCACCCCCACCCTCCCCTGGCAATTTCCCACTACTGCCAATCCCTTTCTTACAGTATTATGGTAAATGATCAGGGTCCGCTAATGAGTGAGAACATATGGTACTCTGTTCTTTGCTTCTGTGATAGATCGCTGAGTATGATAGACTCTAAGCCCATCCAGGTTACTGCAAAGTCTATATGTTTGCCCTTCTTTATGGCTGCATGATATTCCATTGTGAATACGTACCACATTTTTTTTTATCCAGTAGCAGCATCTTTAGAGAAGATGTGGACTCTCCAGCATGCCGCAGACCTTACCACAACCTGTTTCATTCATTTACATTACCGGAATGGCATTTGTAGGCATCTGAGTTGTGATCCCTGAATGTGGAATATATTCAAGGGTTCTGGGAACATTCTCCTTTGCAAAAAAAAAAAAGCCTTTTTTATTTCCTCTCTGGTAGTTGAAATTAATTTATAAAGACTAAGCCTTCTATACTACAATCAGATAGAAAAACTCGTACCCAGGTAGAGATAAATTGTTCATACCAAGTTGTAAAATTTTTGATTGGGGCCCCTTCCTAGGTAGAAGTTTTGGATGAGTTGGGAAAGAGAGACTGGTATGTCTAGCTCCTGGGAAGCAGGCCCATGAAGGGGTCCCAGATAAGGAAGGAATATGGAAAGCAAGAAGGTAGGCAGGTGGTGCTAAAAGCAAACCTGCATCTATTTGATAATTTTATTGGACTTCATGTCTTTTAGGACAAACCAAGTTTCCATGAAGTCTTGAAGGCTAGGTCTGAAGCTCTAAGGTTAGTTGTTGGTTTTGAACTAGAATAGTTCTGTTCTCCTACCTGTCAGGCTCTGTGGAGGGCAGATCAAAGGACAGAGAGAAATTTGTGACGCATTGCTTCCATACACAAAAATGGCTCACATGAAGCAATGATTATGATAATTTCCTTGATGTTGAGTTGATAAAGGTTTATCAGCCATTATACAATCTCTGAAACATGCAAGGAATTTTGCAAGAGCCCACTGGGAAACTAGCCAGCTCTGCAATTTTGTCTTTTGTCATTTTGCTGGAGACGCAAAAGTGTACACATGGGTCATTCATAATGAGCTGTGCTGAGGTAGTGTGTCCAGCCCTGTAATGAACAGTGTTGCCCCGGCCCGGGATGCTGACGCAGGTGAGATGGGAGACAAGAGGCTAACGGGTGCTTGGTCGGCAAGTCACCCACTGAAGGAAGATGAAGAATTGCAGGAGCTATCTAGATAATTCTGGAAAAACAGAAACCCTTTCTATTTGCTCACTAATTGTGCCAGTTATCTATGCCACTTTGAACATAGGCACCTCACCTTCTCAAAAAACAGCAAGCCAAGTTAATGTTGGAAGACCCAAGGAAGGAGGAGGCCAGGTGACTTTCCAGGTTAGATGCAAATGCCACTTATGTGTTTATTTTCATTTTCAAAAGGATAAAATGTTGACCTGTCCCTTGGAAAATTATTATGAGTGTTTTGCCTAACCTTATACTCTCGATTATAAAATAAAAAGCTCAAGATTTTTTCATAAATGTAATTAAATTTATTTGAATGCCTGGGTAGGATCTAAGTGCTCGAAATCCAATTTGTATGGAGGAAGCATATCCATATGCACCTAGAAGAAATCTCATTAATAACTTAAGGGTGTGATGGGCAGGATTCAAATAATCACATCACTAACTACTGGCTGTATCCCTCTGAGCAAATCACTTGACATGTCAATGCCTCCCTTTTTCATCTGTAAAATGGGATAATGGCAGTACCAACATCATAGAGGTGTTATGAAGATTAAATAGGTTAAGATACATAAAGAACTTGGAATAGTGCCTGACCTACAGTACTTTCTCAATAAATGCCAGCTAATTTGTAGTTTATACATTTATATAGACAATTATGTCTTCATATAACAGTAAGATAGCTCATTGAAATAGTAAGTGATTTAAAGCACATTCATCTCGGGCATCCCCCTTGGGTCCCCTCCCACTGCGGGAGCTTTTCTGTCCTCTCAATAAATCCTGCTTTCTCACAATAAAATAAAATAAAATAAAGCACATTTTAAAGCACATTTATTTCACTTTTGAGTAAGTGGACAGCAAATTTGTACAAATAAGAGAGTTCATCAGGTGTCATACTTGAAGGTTGCAAAGATGACAATTTGGTGTGGTTTAAGAACATGTCGTCTTTGCTTAAGTTCATTCCATAATTGTTCAGTATTATATGTTAAAAAACTATATAGTCTTTCTGAAGTAGTTTCTTCTATGCTGGAACAAATAAATTCTTTGTAGAACAGTTTCACATTCTGATGTGCAATTCCTATTATATTCAGAGTAGTGAGAAATCTTCTGCCAAATTTCTGGAACTAAAAGTATGAGGATTGGCAGAGGTACGAGTAGAAAAGAATAAGAAATTTGACCACAATAATGAAAGCTTTGATATAATTGTTCATTTATTTAGTATTTATTCTATAGGCAGCCCTAGGAGATGCTACTAGGACTTCATGCCATGCCTTTTGTGGGTAGAATATTAATAAACAACTTTTCACATCAATTTATTCATATTGATTTCTTTATACTTTCTTAAGAATCCCTTACCAATATTCCTATCCCATTTCCTCAGTTCTCATCAGGTAAAGCAAATTCTGAGTTATTAAAACTCTTAGTCTCTCATTCCCTACATCATATTTAATGATATTCTTTATATCCAAAATGGCTATCTCCTCTTTCTTCATTGGCTTAGATATTATTTCTGGCTCAAAAATCAATAGTCTCCTCTTGTGGCATAGGGCCTGAATATTTTCTGATATTACTTTGCTTTTGTAATTGTGGCTTTTCAGTTTAAGCCTTGAATAGTGTGGCAATCAGGAGAAAAAATGTCAAATCACTCTTGATCCAAATGACCCCACACATATCTCAGAGATAGCTCTAAACACTTGCTAGAACTATCTTCATTTGACATTTCTCACATTTGTTGCTTTTAAAAACACCTAAGTATCAAAGCCACATTACAAAATCCAGTTATGATTTAAACTGCCCCTAAGGTGTGATGTAAATAAATAAACCTGAGAAAGTTTGGGACTTGATTTAGCTTTGAAAAATTCTTTGTTCCGCATCCTCCTCTTAGAGATTCACAGAGCTCATTTGCATATCCTCCTGCTCTGAGTAACACGTGGCAATGAAATAGATTTAACCTAATATTTCTCTACCTTATTTTTTGACCATAGGAGGCTTGTTTTTTCTCAGAACTTACTTTAACCTGTCACCACACAAATAATCTGCAAACACTTTGGGTAAACCATTCTAAAGAATTGAGTATGTCCTTGTAGCTACCTATAATTGCTGGTAGTAAAAGATTTCATTCTTCTCTTAATTCTACCTATAATTACTGCTAATAAAAGATTTAATTCTTCTCTTAATTCTAATTGATTCTAAGTGTGGGAAATATCCTATGATCTTGTATTTCTTATTCACCATTCTGACCTTGTCCACTGAGTTTCTAATCATTCTTCAAAGGACAACTTAAATACTATCTTCTTCTTGAAATTTTTTCTGATCTTGTTTACCCTTAGAAACAATTTCTTACAGCTATCGTCACATTCTGATTTTTAACATAATTATGTGTGTAACTGTATGTTATTGGAAGTCAGAATTAGTGCAAAATTCCTTTTTAGACCCCCTTTAAACTTGGCTTAAAGTAAATACTTAATAAATATTTTTTGACTCGATTGTGAGGCATCAGTTTTTAGAAGCCTTCCAAGAGTTCATTTGCCAGAAATGATCTTTTAAGGAGACAACCACATTTGCCATGTATAATATCAAAAGATAAGAAGAAGTGTTAATTATTTTCTCTATGAGGTCAGGCCTTCAAGAGGGGCAGCAAATCCTTGAGCATACAATTATAGTGGAGTCACTGTTCCATGGCTAATTACTTATTAGTCATTTCATTGCTAATTTGATTAATCACATTTATATAAACCTTTATGTTGATTTTGTAAAATGCATTACAAGATAGGTCAATATCCTGGCCCTCGTTATATGGATGAGGAAAGAAGACATAAAAAGTTGATCTGATTGATTACTTCAGGGTTATTCTTTATGGTAAAGATAGAACAAAATAAAAACTCATCCTACTCAATTTCTAACACACTGAACATCTTCTGAGTATAACACTGGGGCCTAAGGAAATGCGTATTTTTGCTAATATGCACCTGCTCAGTACAGATTCAGAAATGATGGACAGCCAATGACATTGTTTAGTAGCAGTCATTTCAAAATAGTTGACTGACCCACAAATGGAATCTGATTTGCTGACAAATATATGTGAGTAATGCTAGGAAACCTAAGCAGATATTTCTAAAAGTATTATATTTATTTTTTATAAAAATTATCAGATCATTTATTATGTTAATAGGCATTGTGAGTTTCCAAGGTGATGCTATAGTGTGAACTCTTTCCAGCTTTTTTGCCTATGAAAAAGAGCATGAAATCTTGCTCTTCATTCTCCACATTGCATGCTGTTACTCTGTTCCCAGGAGAAGATTCTTAGCCAGTCTTTGCTAGCTGCTTCATCCCTGTGATTCACCCCTCTGTGGCAGTAACTGCCAGCTATTCATCAACAATGGTTATTTTCTTCTTTGATAGCAGCTGAGTCTATGGCTGCCCAACTACTTTTAGCAGCCTTTTATGTGGCCATAGGACTAATTTTGGGAGTGTATGGAAGTGATATGCATAACTGATAGGCCTGGCCCCCAAAAGCTTCCAGGCTGTTTGCCTAGAACTATCAGAGAAAGTCACATGTTGAAGAGGACACAGCCTCCGCTAATCTGGGTCTCTGAAGAACTGGGTGGAGCAGAGGCAGAAAGAAAAACATTCTATCATGGATCAGCCATTATAGTTTGAGTCTATTTGTTATTGGCATTTATCCTGCCCTAATACACTTCTGATTCTAATTTCTCTTCCCCAAATGAGATTCCTTTGCCACAAAAGTCTGTGACTTTTCCCACACCTGGTTGTCTGGACCAATCTCCCATCTCTTTTTTTTGAGTTGGAGTCTCACTCAGTCGCCCAGACTGGAGTGCAGTGGCCACTCTTGGCCACCGCAGCCTCGCCTGCTGGGCTCCGGCGATCCTTCCGCCTCAGCCTTCCGAGTAGCCGGAATTACAGGCATGCACTACCACGCCCAGCTGATTTTTTGATTTATTGTGGAGATGAGGTCTCGCTTGCCCGGGCGGGTCTCGAACCCGCGGGCTCAGGCAATCCACTCACCTCAGCCTCCCAAAGGCGCGGGATTACAGGCTGAGCCACCCAGCCCGACTAATCTCCCATCTCTTACATCATCTTGCAGCCTCCCCCATACACACACACAAGCTAAGCTAAGGAGTTTGGGACTCTGACTGGCTCTTCCTACCTCTGGTTACCAGCATTACCAGAGATAGCTCTTTCCCTCATCAGATACTCTCAATTTGGAAGAAATTTTTCCAAATATTTTCCATCATGGTTATTTTTACTTGCTTGCCTGCTGATCCTTTTTTCTCTATTTTGATTGACTTTATCTTCTTTTTTGCATTTTGGCAACATTGGCAGGGCCTGGAGTTGATCCACAGACAGAAAGTCAGACTTAAAATGGATTTTTACTTGCACTTGTGAAGATACACCTACTTTCTTTCCGGCAATCTTTTGCATCATTACCTTATAACTCAAAGCTAACACAATGGTTTGAAAATGGAATTTATAGCCGGGCTCGGTGGCTCAGCCTGTAATCCCACGATTTGGGAGGCTGAGGTGAGTGGA